>NC_053024.1:616901651-617076313 GCF_003073215.2 Triticum urartu
AAAGTACTCGCAAGCAAGGAGCTACACTACATATGTATGCATTGGTATCAAATGGAAAAGGGGTATCATATGTGGACTGAACTGCAGAATGCCGGAATAAGAGGGGGGTATCTAGTCCTGTCGAAGACTACGCTTTTGGCCACCTCCATCTTGCAGCATGTAGAAGAGAGTAGATGGTAAGTTCACCAAGTAGCATCGTGTAGCATAATCCTACTCGGCAATCGTCTCCTCGTCGCCCTGTTAGAGAGCGATCACCGGGTTGTATCTGGCACTTGGAAGGGTGTGTTTTATTAAGTAATCGGTTCTAGTTGTCATAAGGTCAAGATACAACTCCAAGTCGTCCTGTTACCGAAGATCATGGCTATTCGAATAGATTAACTTCCCTCCAGGGGTGCACCACATTCCCCAACATGCTTGATCCCCTTTGTCCGGACACACTTTCCTGGGTCATGCCCGGCCTCGGAAGATCAACACATCGCAGCCCTACCTAGGCACAACAGAGAGGTCAGCACGCCGGTCTAAATCCTATGGCGCAGGGGTCTGGGCCCATCTCCCATTGCACACCTGCACGTTGCGAGGGCAGCCGAAAGTAGACCTAGCCTAGCAGGCGTTCCAGTCCAATCCGGCGTGCGCCGCTCAGTCGCTGACGTCACGAAGGCTTCGGCTGATACCACGACGTCGAGTGCCCATAACTGTTCCCGCATAGTTGGTTAGTGCGTATAGGCCAGTAGCCAGACTCAGATCAAATACCAAGATCTCGTTAAGCGTGTTATTTTGAAATAACCATGGACGCCGACCAGGGCCAGGCCCACCTCTCTCCTAGGTGGTCTCAACCTACCATGTCGCTCCTCCACAAAGATCCACTCAGAGGGCCGTCGGGACAAACGTCCTTTCGGACCCAATCCGTGAATCACTCGCCAGTACTCCTACGAGCCGACCCGTCTTTAGTCACCACAAGTATCATATAATATGTATATAAGTATATACCCGTGATCATCTCCCGAGTGATCATGGCCCGATAGTATAGCATGGCAGACGGACAAGAATGTAGGGCCACTGATGGTAAACTAGCATCCTATGCTAAGAATTTAGGATTGCAGGTAAGGTATCAACAGTTGTAGCAACAATGACAGGCTATGCATGACAATAGGATTAACGGAAAGCAGTAACATGCTACACTACTCTAATGCAAGCAGTATAGAGAAGAGTAGGCGATATCTGGTGATCAAGGGGGGGTGCTTGCCTGGTTGCTCTGGCAAGAGAGAGGGGTCGTCAATACCGTAGTCGTACTGGGTAGCAGTGGCGTCGGTCTCAGTGTCTAGCGAGAGAAGAGGGGGAAGAAACAATAAATATTAAGCAAATTGATGCATAGCGATGCATGACATGACAAGTATCGGTGCTAGGGGTGCCCTAACGCGGTATGAGGTGGTACCGGTGAAGGGGGGAAACATCCGGGAAAATATCCCCGGTGTTTCGCGTTTTTGGACAGGCGAACCGGAGGGGAAAAGTTGCGTGTTCGCTATGCTAGGGATGTGTGGCGGACGAACGGGCTGTGTATCCCGGTTCGTCTCGTCGTTCTGAGCAACTTTCATGTACAAAGTTTTTCCATCCGAGATACGGTTTATTTTATATTAATTTTAAAAGATTTAAATAATTTTTAGGATTTATTTAATTATTTAATCCAACATTATCCAGAATAGTGTTTGCTGGCATCATCATGACGTCAGCAGTTGACCTGGTCAACCTGACAGGTGGGTCCCGATCGTCATTGACTGTTTAGTCTAATTAGGGTTTAATTAACTTAACTAATTGATTAGATTAAATAAACAGGATTAATTAACTTAATTAATTAATTAATTAATAGATTAATTAATTATTTTACTAATTGTTTATTTATTTATTTATTTTAATTCTCTTCTTTTTTTGTTCTGGGCTAGGCCCCACATGTCATTGGCCTAGAGGCCATAGCGGACCCGGGCAAACGGGTAGCGGTGCGGGCGAATGAGCGATGGATGTGGGCGCATGGGTTCCCGTGACGGTGCTCGCCCAGGGGCGCGCGGGGCGGGGCGAAGCTGGCTGTGACCAGCGGGCGCAGCGATCCGGCATCAGGCGAGGGCGGCGTCGGCGCGTCCTAGCATGGCGGAGCAGCGGCGAGAGGCGGGGTGACAGGGTGGCGCGGCGCGACGGAGTGGTGGCGACGCGGGTCAGGCGATGGCGCGCCGCAAGCCGCGGCAACAGCAGGGGAGAATGCGCGCGCCGGGGCACCGTTCCAGGTGTGGCGCGGGGAGGAGGCCGCGGCCGTGTGCGCGTGCGCGGGGGAGGAGAGGACGGGCCGGTCGGCGCGGTGGGACGCAGTTGCAGCAGCATGTGTAGCGACGAGCGGGGAAGGTCAAGGAGGGTGGCGCGAGCGGGCGATGCCGGCAGGCCGCGGGTGGACGAGCGGGGGCGCACTAGGTGTGGGGCTCGCGTCGTGCGGAGCTGCGGGACGCGGCCGGGCGCGGTGAGCGCGGCCCGGATGCGGTGACGGCCGCGCGGGACAGAGAGGGGAAGGGAGGGAGCTCACGGATGATGTAGGGCACGTGGCAGTGGGGATCATGGTGGGGGACGGGGATGACGCGACGTGGAGGAGGCAGACCGGCGGGGAGGCGGAGGTAGACCGGCGAGGTGGCTCCGGCGAGGTCCAGGCGGGGCGGCGGTGGCCGCGGCGTCCGCGGCCTTCGGGCGCGATCTTGAGCAAGGGGAAAGGGCGAGGGAGAGATGACGGAACGGCGCCGACGGGGTCCGGCGAGCGCTTGGCGACGGGGGACGGCGGGGTAGGCAGCGGGGTGCCGGGCGCGAGGTTGTTGCCCCGATCCAGAAGGGGATCGGGGAGTGGGGGAGCGAGGATTGGGGGTGGGAAGTTGGAAGTGGGGGGATGGGGGTTAGGGTTTCCGTCGGTGGGAGGTTAAGCAGGGGCGAGGGGCCAGTTGGACCAGTGGGCTGGCCGGCTGGGCCATTGGCCCAGTTGGCCAGGGGGCATTTCCCTTTTTTTGCATTTTAGTTTCCTTTTATTTTTTGTATTTATTTCTTTTCTGTTTTATTTATTTTCTTTTACTATTTTAATTCAACTTAGGGCATTTAAGCATTTTATAAATTTGTGTTTTCTTTACTATAATTATCTATGCCAATTTTGGCACTACCCGAACATTTTTGTTTTAATTTTTTAAAACTTTTATTATTTAACTTTATTTTAAATTGAATTTGAATCGGTTTTGAACTAATGATAGATTAGCAATAGTAACGGAGGTGACGTGGCATCATTAGCGTGGGATTACTGTAGCATGATTATCCGGGCGTAACACGCCTTAAGCAAGATGACATGATGTAGAGGGATAAACTCATGCAATATGATGAAAACCCCATATTGTTATCCTCGATGGCAACAATACAATACGTGCCTTGCTGCCCCTACTGTCACTGGGAAAGGACACTGCAAGATTGAACCCAAAGCTAAGCACTTCTCCCATTGCAAGAAAGATCAATCCAGTAGGCCAAACTAAACTGATAATTCGAAGAGACTTGCAATGATAACCAATCATAGATAAAAGAATTCAGAGAAGATTCAAATATTGTTCATAGATAATCTTGATCATAAACCCACAATTCATCGGTCTCAACAAACACACCGCAAAAAGAAGATTACATCAAATAGATCTCCACAAGAGAGGGGGAGAACATTGTATTGAGATCCAAAAAGAGAGAAGAAGCCACCTAGCTAATAACTATGGACCCGAAGGTCTGAGGTAAACTACTCACACTTCATCGGAGGGGCTGTGGTGTTGATGTAGAAGCCCTCCGTGATGGATGCCCCCTCTGGCAGAGCTCCGGAACAGGCCCCAAGATGGGATCTCGTGGATACAGAAAGTTGCGGCGGTGGAATTAGGGTTTTGGCTCCGTATCTGATTGTTTGGGGGTATGTAGGTATATATAGGAGGAAGGAGTACGTCGGTGGAGCAACAGGGGGCCCACGAGGGTGGAGGGCGCGCCTAGGGGGGTAGGCGCGCCCCCTACCTAGTGGCCTCCTCCTTTGTTTCTTGACGTAGGGTCCAAGTCTCCTGGATCATGTTCGGTGAGAAAATCACGTTCCCGAAGGTTTCATTCTGTTGGGACTCCGTTTGATATTCCCTTTCTTCGAAACCCTATAATAGGCAAAAACAACAATTCTGGGCTGGGCCTCCGGTTAATAGGTTAGTCCCAAAAATAATATAAAAGTGGATAATAAAGCCCAATAATGTCCAAACCAGTAGATAATATAGCATGGAGCAATAAAAAATTATAGATACATTGGAGACGTATCAAGCATCCCCAAGCTTAATTCATGCTCGTCCTCGAGCAGGTAAATGATAAAAACAGAATTTTTGATGCGGAGTGCTACTTGGCATAATTTTAATGTAATTCTTCTTAATTGTGGTATGAATATTCAGATCCGAAAGATTCAAGATAAAAGTTCATATTGACATAAAAATAATAATACTTCAAGCATACTAACTAAGCAATTATGTCTTCTCAAAATAACATGGCCAAAGGAAGTTCATCCCTACAAAATCATATAGTTTAGTCATGCTCCATTTTCGTCACACAAAAATGCTCTCATCATGCATATAGCACTATGGATATAGCACTATGGGTGGAATAGAATATGATGATGGGGGTTATGTGGAGAAGACAAAAAGGAGAAAGTCTCACATCAACGAGGCTAATCAATGGGCTATGGAGATGCCCACCGATTGATGTTAATGCAAGGAGTAGGGATTGCCATGCAACGGATGCACTAGAGCTATAAATGTATGAAAGCTCAACAAAAGAAACTAAGTGGGTGTGCATCCAACTTGCTTGCTCACGAAGACCTAGGGCACTTGAGGAGGCCCATTGTTGGAATATACAAGCCAAGTTCTATAATGAAAATTTCCCACTAGTGTATGAAAGTGAAAAAACAAAAGACTCTCTATCATGAAGATTATGGTGCTACTTTGAAGCACAAGTGTGGCAAAGGATAGTAGCATCGTCCCTTATATTATATATATATATATATATTGGGGACAATGCTCTATTAATGATGATCATCACACTTCTATTTATTTACAACTCAAGAATTACAACTCGATACTTAGAACAAGATATGACTCTATATGAATGCCTCTGGCAGTGTACCGGGATAGCAATGATGCATGAGTGACATGTATGAAAGAATTATGAATGGTGGCTTTGCCACAAATACAATGTCAACTACATGATCATGCAAAGCAATATGACAATGATGAATGAGTCATGATAAACGGAATGGTGGAAAGTTGCATGGCAATATATCTCGGAATGGCTATGGAAATGCCATAATAGGTAGGTATGGTGGCTATTTTGAGGAAGATATAAGGAGGTTTATGTGTGAAAGAGCGTATCATATCGCGGGGTTTGGATGCACTGGTGAAGTTTGCACCAACTCTCAATGTGAGAAAGGGCAATGCACGGTACCGAAGAGTCTAGCAATGATGGAAGGGTGAGAGTGCATATAATCCATGGACTCAACATTAGTCATAAAGAACTCACATACTTATTGCAAAAATCTACAAGTCTTCAAAAACCAAACACTACGCGCATGCTCCTAGGGGGATAGATTGGTAGGAAAAGACCATCGCTCGTCCCCGACCACCACTCATAAGGAGGACAATCAAAGAACACCTCATGTTTCAAATTTGTTACATAACATTTACCATACGTGCATGCTACGGGACTTGCAAACTTCAACACAAGAATTTCTCAAATTCACAACTACTCAACTAGCACGACTTTGATATTATTACCTCCATATCTCAAAACAATCATCAAGCATCAAACTTCTCTTAGTATTCAAAACACTCATAAGATTTTTTTACTAATCTTGAATACCTAGCATATTAGGATTATTTAAGCAAATTACCAATGCTATTTAAGACTCTCAAAATAATCTAAGTGAAGCATGAGAGATCAATAGTTTCTATAAAACAATTCCACCACCGTGCTCTAAAAGATATAAGTGAAGTACTAGAGCAAAACTACATAACTCAAATGATATAATTGAAGCACATAGAGTATTCTAACAAATTCCAAATCATGTATGGCTATCTCAAAAGGTGTGTACAGCAAGGATGATTGTGTTAAACTAAAAAGCAAAGACTCAAATCATACAGGAAGCTCCAAGCAAAACACATATCATGTGGTGAATAAAAATATAGCTCCAAGTAAAGTTACCGATAGAAGTAGATGAAAGAGGGGATGCCTTCCGGGGCATCCCCAAGCTTTGGCTTTTAGGTGTCCATAGATTATCTTGGGGGTTCCATGGGCATCCCCAAGCATAGTCTCTTGCCACTCCTTGTTCCATAATCCATCAAATCTTTACCCAAAACTTGAAAACTTCATAACACAAAACTTAAAGTAGAAAATCTCGTGAGCTCCGTTAGCGAAAAGAAAACAAAAGACCACTTAAAGGTACTGTAATGAACTCATTATTTATTTATATTGGTGTTAAACCTACTGTATTCCAACTTCTCTATGGTTTATAAACTATTTTACTAGCCATAGATTCATCAAAATAAGCAAACAACACACGAAAAACAGAATCTGTCAAAAACAGAACAGTCTGTAGTAATCTGTAGCTAGCGCAAGATCTAGAACCCCAAAAATTCTAAAATAAATTTCTGGACGTGAGGAATTTATCTATTAATCATCTTAAAAAAGAATTAACTAAATATCACTTTCCAAATAAAAATGGAAGCAGTTCTCATGAGTGCTAAAGTTTCTGTTTTTTACAACAAGATATCAAGACTTTCCCAAATCTTCCCAACGGTTCTACTTGGCACAAGCACTAATTAAACACAAAAAACACAACCTAAACAGAGGCTAGATAAATTATTAATTACTAAACAGGAGCAAAAGGCAAGGAATAAAAACAAAATTGGGTTGCCTCCCAACAAGCGCTATCGTTTAACGCCCCTAGCTAGGCATAAAAAGCAAGGATAGATCTAGGTATTGCCATCTTTGGTAGGCAATCCATAAGTGGCTCTAATAATAGATTCATAAGGTAATTTAATTTTCTTTCTAGGAAAGTGTTCCATGCCTTTCCTTAATGGAAATTGGAATCTAATATTTCCTTCCTTCATATCAATAATTGCACCAATCGTTCTAAGGAAAGGTCTACCAAGAATAATAGGACATGAAGGATTGCAATCTATGTCAAGAACAATAAAATCTATGGGTAAATAATTTCTATTTGCAACAATAAGAACATCATTAATTCTTCCCATATGTTTCTTAATAGTGGAATCTGCACGGTGCAAGTTTAGAGAGCAATCATCAAAATCACGGAAACCTAACAAATCACACAAAGTCTTTGGAATCGTGGAAACACTAGCACCCAAATCACATAAAGCATAGAACTCATGATATTTAATCTTAATTTTAATACTTGGTTCCCACTCATCATAAAGTTTTCTAGGGATAGAAACTTCCAACTCAAGTTTTTCTTCATAAGATTGCATCAAGGCATCAACGATATGTTTAGTGAACGCTTTATTTGGACTATAAGCGTGAGGAGCATTTAGCACGGATTGCAACAAGGAAATACAATCAATCAAACAACAATTTTCATAAGTAAATTCCTTGAAATCCAAAATAGTGGGTTTAGCAACATCTAGGGTTTTAATTTCTTCAGCCCCACTTTCATCAATTTTAGCATCAAGATCTAAAAACTCCGAATTTTTGGAACGCCTTCTAGGTAAAGGTGGATCATATTAAGTCCCATCAGTATCAAGATTCATATTGCAAAACAAAGATTTAATAGGGGACACATCAATAACTTTTAGATCTTCATCTTTATTTTCATACGAACTAGAAGAACACGCTCTTATAAAGGCATCTTTCTTAGCACACATCCTAGCAGTTCTTTCTTTGCACTCATCAATGGAAATTCTCATGGCTTTGAGAGACTCATTGATATCATGATTAGGAGGAATAGATCTAAGTTTCAAAGAATCAACATCAAGAGAAATTGTATCAACGTTCCTAGCCAACTCATCAATCTTAAGCAATTTTTCTTCAATCAAAGCATTGAAATTCTTTTGCGAAGTAATAAATTCTTTAATATTAGATTCAAAATCAGAGGGCATCTTATTATAATTTCCATAAGAATTGTTGTAGGAATTACCATAATTGTTAGAGGGATTACTAGGATAATGCCTAGGATTAAAATTTCCTCTATACGCGTTGTTACCAAATTGTTCGTACCAACAAAATTCACATCCATAGATTCATTATTATTCTCAATCAAAGTAGACAAGGGCATATCATTAGAATCAGAAGAAACACTTTTACTAGCAAATAATTTCATAAGTTCATCCATCTTTCCACTCAAGACATTAATTTTTTCTATCGCATGCACCTTTTTATTAGTAGATCTTTCAGTATGTCATTGAGAATAATTAACCATAATATTATCTAGGAGTTCAGTAGCTTCTCCTAAAGTGATTTCCATAAAAGTGCCTCCCGCGGCCGAATCTAAAAGATTTCTAGAAGCAAAATTCAATCCGGCATAAAAATTTTGTATAATCATCCACAAATTCAAACCATGAGTAGGGCAATTACGTATCATTAATTTCATCCTCTCTCAAGCTTATGCAACATGTTCATGATCAAGTTGCTTAAAATTCATAATATCGTTTCTAAGGGAGATGATCTTAGCGGGAGGAAAATACTTAGAGATAACAACATCTTTGCACTTATTCCAAGAATCAATACTATTTTTAGGCAAAGACGAAAACCAAGCTTTAGCATGATCTCTAAGCGAAAAAGGAAATAGCTTCAGTTTAACAATATCATTTTCCACATCTTTATTCTTTTGCATATCACACAAATCAACGAAGCTATTTAGATGGGTAGCGGCATCTTCACTAGGAAGGCCGGAAAACGGATCTTTCATGACAAGATTCAGCAAAGCGGCATTAATTTCACAAGATTCAGCATCGGTAAGAGGAGAAATCGGAGTGCTAATAAAATCATTGTTGTTGGTATTGGTAAAGTCACACAATTTAGTGCTATCTTGAGCCATCGTGACAAGAAAGCAATCCAACACACAAGCAAACAAAAAGCAAGCGGGCAAAAAGAGGCAAATAGAGAAAGAGAGGGAGGATAGAGAGAGAGGGCGAATAAAACAGCAAGGGTGAAGTGGGGGAGAGGAAAACGAGAGGCAAATTGCAAATAATGTAATGCGGGAGATAAGGATTGTGATGGATACTTGGTATATTGACTTCTGCGTAGACTCCCCGACAACGGCGCCAGAAATTCTTCTTGCTACCTCTTGAGCACTGTGTTGGATTTCCTTGAAGAGGAAAGGATGATGCAGCAAAGTAGCATAAGTATTTCCCTCAGTTTTTGAGAACCAAGGTATCAATCCAGTAGGAGGCTACGCGTGAGTCCCTCGTACCTGCACAAAGCAAATAACTCCTCGCAACCAATGCGATAAGGGGTTGTCAATCCCTTCACGGTCACTTACGAGAGTGAGATCTGATAGATATGATAAGATAATATTTTTGGTATTTTTGTGATAAAGATGCAAAGTAAAATAAAAGCAAAGGAAATAACTAAGTATTGGAAGATTACTATGATGAAGATAGACCCGGGGGCCATAGGTTTCACTAGTGGCTTCTCTCAAGAGCATAAGTATTTTACGGTGGGTGAACGAATTACTGTTGAGCAATTGACAAAATTGAGCATAGTTATGAGAATATCTAGGTATGATCATGTATATAGGCATCACTTCCGAGACAAGTAGACCGAAACGATTCTGCATATACTACTATTACTCCACTCATCGACCGCTATCCAGCATGCATCTAGAGTATTAAGTTCATGAAAACAGAGTAACGCCTTAAGCAAGATGACATGATGTAGAGGGATAAACTCATGCAATATGATAAAAACCCCATCTTGTTATCCTCGATGGCAACAATACAATACGTTCCTTGCTGCCCTACTGTCACTAGGAAAGTACACCGCAAGATTGAACCCAAAGCTAAGCACTTCTCCCATTGCAAGAAAGATCAATCTAGTAGGCCAGACCAAACTGATAATTCAAAGAGACTTGCAAAGATAACCAATCATACATAAAAGAATTCAGAGAAGATTCAAGTCTCCTGGATCATGTCTCCTGGATCATGTTCGGTGAGAAAATCACGTTCCCGAAGGTTTCATTCTGTTTGGACTCCGTTTGATATTCCTTTTCTTCGAAACCCTAAAATAGGCAAAAACAGCAATTCTGGGCGGGGCCTCCTATTAATAGGTTAGTCCCAAAAATAATATAGAAGTGGATAATAAAGTCCAATAATGTCCAAAACAGTAGATAATATAGCATGGAGCAATCAAAAATTATAGATACGTTGGAGACGTATCACAGCGCATGCTATAAATCTTATCAAAGATGCAACTAATATCACACTGCATATACTGAAGGTGTCTTGTCATATTGATTTATGCGGGATACAAAAAACAATAGTTTTATGTGAGGACATGCTTAATGGACAGATGTACTATGTACTAAAAACAGGAAGGCATGTCACATTAACAGGTATAATGTATAAGCTAAGAAGAATAGCACATGCAGTTTAACCAGATTGGAAGAATTACAATCTAGACACCATATGCAACATGCAACCACATATCATGCTGCCAAGTTAGAGCAAGCACCTGCGATGCTACTGTAAGGGAAATGCAGTAATCAACTACAGAGCTGCGTTCACTATCTTCATCTAGCCTTGCTGTTTCTTGAGAATCATGTCGGGAGGCTGACGCTGCATTCTTTAAATAAGGAGTAATCCACTTGCCTGACTGCCTCACCATAAGTGATTGATGAGGATACACAAGAACATTAGTTTGAAGTAAGAACATGGTTAATACACAGATGTACTAGTATGTACCAAAAACAGAAAGGTGTGTCATATTCAAAGGTATAACGTGTAAGCTAAGTAGATGCAATTTAACCAAATTGGAAGCAATGCAAGCTAGACATCCGGCTAGAGTGGTGAGCATGATCATCTAGGACCTGAGAGCCTGGTGGGAGGCGGGCTGCTTCGCCACCATCGCGGCTTTTTAGTTGGCTTCCAGGTGATGCCTCTCTTTGCTGGGCTTGTCACTGGCTCGTGCCAGTGCCCTGACTAGCTATTTGTCTTCTGGTGCTCACGGGATGGTGGTTCATGTAAAAAATATCTTTCCTTATCTTAATAAAGACTGACTTCGGCCTTTCGAATACAAGCTAGACACCATATGGAACATGCAACCACATATGACACCGCGAAGTTAAAGCAAGCACCTGGGATGGTGGTTCATTGCGAGCGAGGTCATCAACTCCAGAGCTACGTTTACCGTCTCCATCTACTGACACTGCACCCTTTATAGCATTGTACCGTGTTGTGCTTACCCGCGTAGAAAGCTGGAGCAACTTCTCTCTTTTCTTTTCTGCTTCTCTCGAGGCAAACTCTGAAATACCCTTGCATAAAAACACAATAGTGAGAGTATGGGTGAAGTGTGTGCAGAACTAGTGCACTGTAAAAGTAGCAGATACCAGGTGGCTGAAAAATAAATGATAGGAGACATATGATAGCTCTACAACATTGCATGGCAAACAAAATTAGATTCTACTCCATATGATTTTGTAATATATGAGCACAGGAAATGCAGGTACTCCTCTAGCACAGCACCACATGTGGTCATATCAAGATAACAGTCGACTGAACATAAATAGGTCAGTCAATTTTTTAATGAACCGTCTGATCTATAAGGAACGGGCAAATGGCCTTCGTCTACCTCCCGCCAGGCACTGTTGACGATCTTTCTCGAACCGCCAACGACCACCAGCCCAGACCCCTGCCTCTGCCGCCCCGCCCTCCCCTCGACCTCACACCACCGCCGTGCTTGGCAGCACCCCCAGGCCATCCCTTTAATCCCGGCCGACCTCCAGATAGGGTGCCAGTAGCTTTAGGCCCCACACGCCCCTAAGATAAACACTGAGGCACTGCTTCCCCGGCGTAATAAGCGGACTAGCGCCTGTTATGCCGGGGAATGCTTCCGTTAATTGGGAATCAACTGACCAGGAATTGAAATTCAGGGAGGCGACGGACCTCTAGCTAAGGTGAAATAGTATATGACGAGAAACCTTGTGCATCGCAAGTTACTAGGAACATCTAGTATCAAGAAGAAGCGGTCAACTAGTGTCTTCTGTGGGATGAATACCGTGCAAGCAGACACGTAAGATTTGCACAAATAAGGGAAGAGGAGTACCATTTTCGGTTGCCGGTGTGGTTGCCTCCACATGTTGCGCCGATGTTCTTCTTTTTGCTGGGGAAACCGATGTTTTGGAGGGTGCAGGCTTGGACGAACCCATGGCCAAATTGTTGACTGTGTTGTCGTGGTCGTATGTCAGCCAAGGTGAAGCAGATCCGAGGCGGCGAAGGACGGCGTAGCAGGAACAACTCCGGTGCGGTGGAGGGTGACGAAGTTGGAGTGGCAGTGGTGAGGCACAGGACAACATGGTTGAACTGGCTCGGGTACGGACGGCTCGGCCTTGGCTTCAACTACTAGCCGTGGAGGGCATTGCGATTGAGGTTGTGGTGGAAGACGACGTCGGGATATCGGCTCTAGTGTGATGGAGGAGGGCATCGGTTGATTGGTGGAATGGGGTGGCGGACGGAGGACGCCGGGGTTTCGCGGCTGGTGGAGAGGTAGTTTTTGTGCCCACGGAGTACGAATGGGGAATCGGACAGGTGGGCGGGGGGAGGGGAGAACCATGTTTCGGTCTAGGACGCGCTTGTTTTTGGCTTTTTTGAACAGGAGATGGGACGCACTTGTTTGAAGTTTGGGGAAAGTACAAACTTTGCCCCCTCTTAAATTTCAGACCTACTGCAGGTCGGGGGTAGGATGGTAATCCCAGGTGTCCCAAATAGTGGACAGGAGCGATTTCGGCTGCGCACATGTGGCTTAGGCAGCCATTGTGTATGAATGTTTTTCGGAGGCGGTTGTGTGGCGTCTAGATGAAGCTACAAACCTACCCCGGTTTAGACCTTTGGACTTCGGGTCGATAGGTTTCATGGGTCAGAGTTATTAGAAAAGTAATTTCCTTGTACTACCAAACATTGGTCTCACGCGGTTTCGGGTGAGTAGAGGCTCTTTGGGCGCTTCGTTCGAAATTTTGAAACACAAGCATTCACGTTTAGAGTACTCTCGAACTTTGAGGATTGACCTAAATAGACAACGTTAAATTTGACCTTTTATGTTAGAAAACCTCATTAAATTATCTGCTTCTTTTTGAAATTTTGACACTTGAAAATCCTATAACTACGATTATTTTGGAATGGAGGAGCTAAATTAGAATCTATTTTGTACACGACTACATATGCTATGATGTACAAAATCAGAGCAAATATTGGTGCCCCCATAATTTAGGTATGATTTACAAATGCCATGATATCAAAATCAAAGAATTGAATGGACTTCATGTTGAATTCGATTTTTTTAAACCACCTTAAGTTGAATTCAAATGTATGCTGGTTCATAGGTAGCTATTTATAATGTTCATTGTGTAACTTTCATATGTATAATGTGCTTTACACACACAACATGAATTATACTCATATTTATATTCGATTGCTAAAGTGATGCACTGTCTGGAGTTCAAAAAACTAGCTATGCGGATCAATTGTGTTGAATAATAACATATACATGCTCAAATTCGATAGAATCTAGATGTCTGATGGATCAATGACCGTTCCTTACGCGAATTGCAAATTTCATGATGCCATCCTAATATTTGGATAGAATTTATATCTTTAATCAATGTGTACAGCAGTCTTGTACGTGTAGTTTCACTCTCCATCGGTGGTCTCTCACACATGCTCACACACTCTCTTCGGAGGTGTCTTTCTTGCACACATGCTCTCGATATAACCCTCCCTCCCTCTTGTAACCATTTACGACTATTTTCACTAACCTTTATCACAAGCACTCTTCCTCTCGCAAGCATACACACGCACAATCCCCATCGACCCTTTCTATATACATAGACCTGCCTACGTGTCTCCTGTACGCACATTATCTTTAGGTCTGTCTCTCACGCATTGTCTCACACCTCTCTTCCTAATCAACGAGTATGATTCTAGCAGAGCATTCTGTAGGATGCCCCTTAAAGTTAGGTTGGATGAATAGTAATATCAGAGATAAAGGGGTTACCTTAGTCCGAGAGCCTAGGGTTAAAAATCCTAGTCGGTTTTGTCAGTGGACATAGAGTCCTTCACAATTATGCTATCTTTGTCTTGTATGACTAGTCATCCATGGGTCTCCCTAAATGCGTCACGGGCCGACCAATGTGGCGCAGGACGGAACCGAACGAAGGGCCTCACCTCGACCCACCGGATCTCACACGGTGACACACCCTCTGCCCCCACATCTCGTTATCTTCTCACACCCACACATACCAACACAGAGACCACACACAAAAAAAATATTCTCCTGGTGCCTCTATCCACTCCCCCCTTGCATATACACACTCAAGGGAATCTCTCACCGTGACGTCATATTCATCTCTCTCTCTAGACCACTCTCATTTCTCGTGCTATCTCTCCCACGCCCCCTCCCCTATCGGCCCCTCTATCCTTGCCTCTCTCGAATACGTAATACACACACATACCTCTCTAGGCCCTGCCAAATGCATCAACTACACATTCACACATGTTACATCACGTACCCCATTGATCTAAAAAGCCCTCTCTTCACGTTTATTTCGCATACAACATTCCTTTTGAATAAAGTGTGGCCAAGAAAATGTTTTAGAATTTCTACATGTATACAACATTACAAAGTTATATGGAGGAGTATGAACACTTGCATTGCATGGTGCCCATAATGATATTTATTCTACACTGTGAATTTGTATATTTTTATACTATATATAAAGTTAGTCATAATAAAGAGAAATAGAGAGCATCTCTCTTTCTCCATCGCATACCCCCCCCCCCTCTACGCCCCTTTCACGTACGCACACAAACTATCTCCAGGTCCTCTAAAAGTAAGCCCCCAGCACATTTGCATGTTTCGTCTTTCTCTCGCGATATATACAGTGACGATCATTGTATTCGAAGCGAAAGCACGATACATACATTGGACTTCAGAATCCCCTCATTACGGTCACCATTTACGTTTTGTGGTTATTATACAGTCACGGGCTCACCGTACAACTCTGTATTTGCTCAACACATGACTAGTTGACCAGTTAAACGCTCCACGTGGCACCTCTAGTGTTGCATCACATTATCTCACTACCATCGGGCCCACCTGTCGGCTTGTATCTACTCTACATCTACACTCTTATAAAATACTAGCAAGATGCCCATGCGTTGCACGGAACATCAAGATGCATTTGTATGAGTAGTTTATCTTGTGGGAGAAAAGGATGAACAAGGGAAGGCCTTATTTGCAAGTGTGGAGAGGGGTGTGGGTATCTTTTTGCAAAATTGCCATAGTTTCCTTCCTATCCGTTAGATATAGATCGGACAGCCTATATTGCAGGATGGCAGGCACACGATCATCACCGACTATGCTTTTTATAAGATTAGGGATAAAATACACTCTTATAAAAAGCAGAGTTGGTGATGATGATGTGCCTGCCATCCTGCAATATAGGCCGTCCGATTTATATCTGACGGATAGGAAAGAAACTATGACAATTTTGCAAAAAGGTACCCACACACCTCTCCACATTTGCAAATAAGGCCTTCCCTCGTTCATCATTTTCTCTCACAAGATAAACTAGTCATACAAATGCATCTTGATGTTACGTGCAAGGCACGGGCATCTTGCTAGTAAGAATGAAAACAAACGACAGAAAAATATTGGATGGTGGTTCGAAGTCATGACTGCGGGCACAACGGACAAGGTGGCCTTGTATTGGTATGCTGAGCCGTCTGTTTTAACACACAGGAGCTGGTGTGCTGATTATACACACAAGCACACATGCACACGAACTGCAATGCACGCAACAATCACACGAACACATGCACCCACGCATGCACGCAACACTCACACGTACACACGCAGCCACGCACACACGCACGCATGCATGCACACAGCAGTACACCACACGACCAACACACACTCTCACGCTCAAGTGCTCAACCTACACGTGCATGCGCACACATCCGGCCCTGACAGACACATACACAACCAGGTGATTCCCGCGCACGGGGTGGAGTCTTGTCGCTCATGCGTAAATTTGTGTTTATCTAACCTTTTCCCTATGCGAACTGACAGGTGGGACCCACAAGGAATGTGGTCAATTTAACCAGTCAACATGGTGCCACGCAGACTAGATGGCCGGTCAACAGAGTGCAATCCGTTGCTGAACCGTGAGCAAGTGACCGTATAATCACCGCAAAACATATATAGTGACCGTAATCAGCTTATTCTGAAGTTCGGTGAACGTAGTATGCTTTTCTCTCTGTAGGCCCTCCAAAACTACATCTCTACACGTTCTCGCATGTTACATCTAACAACTATGCAATACAGCACTACTACTACACTCTAACACAATAAATCATATGTGTTTTTAGTTTTACTAGATATCATATTGTTACTTAATTATTCAGTTTGCATACATTAAAATTGCCTTTGAAATGTATGGCCAGTATCATATACCACGCGGGAAAAATCCCGCCCTTTCCTGTTTAATCGGGTTTGTATCGATGGATCGTGCGAAACAGCAAAACTATAGTACTATATACAGTACAAGTGATAGTTCACTGGGCCGTCGTGTCGTGTACTCCTCTGTCGTAAGAGTGGAGCGCTCCTTTCATAAATCTTCTAGCCCCTTTCGCTGACATGTGGGGCATTAAGCTACCGGTTCCACGTGCCATACCGGAATACAGTGCAGAGCAGCCGGGGTGAAGCACCCAGTCATGGCGCCGGCGTAGTAATGAGCAATGAGGCGTCAAACCACAAAGCTCCACCTTTCCCGCAGTTAAGTTGGAGGGACGAAGTAATAATGCTAAAAAAAGAAGTTGGAGGGACGAAGCAACCATCATTTCACTCGTTGCAGAATCCGCTTCTCCCTCATCTTCTTCAAGTTAACCACGTGTTGCTTCTGCCGTTGTTCTGCCTCATGTGGGAAGCGGATCGGCTTGGTAAAGCACTGACACGTGGGACCGCATGTTAGCAAACTGCCAGGACAACGTCCCCTAAAAATAATAAACCTCCCCCGCCATCCGCACGGAAAAATCACCTCCTTTTTACTAATCTTAATTCTATATTTTTTTATATCAACATAATTGAGATTTGTATAGATAGCACACAGGAGCAAAACCAAGTGGTACGGTTAAGGGCATCCACAATGTGTAGCCAAATGTGAAAATAGCTTTTGGCATCGTGGGAACCATTGTGGACGGTGTTGCCAAAGCCAAAAGGATGGAACCGAAGCTCCCTGATTGATTGATTGAAGGGATAGAAAAATGCAACGTCTCTCATCTTTCTCCCGTGCTTGGACGCATGTACAGTATAGAGGACAGAGTCTACTCCCCTGTCCCTTCTATCACAAATCACAAAGCAGTGAGGCATCAAATCACAAAGCACGGATGAAGCAACCATCATTTCACTCTTTGCTGACTCCGCTTCTCCATCGTCTTCTTCGAGAAACCATCTCACCGCACTAAGCTGGACGGACGACACTATTGTGTACGAGTAGTACTAGTACATTTACTCGTCCTTTGGTTCAACGGACTTCCTAGATGCAAATAAGGTGGTTGTCTCGGCTTGTAGGTGGCACTTGCGAATGACTTACCGTGGTCTCCCTCAATGGTGTTCTCCATCGAACGCACTTTGCCAAACCACAACGTTCGAGATACCGTCGACATCACCGCAATGGGGAAGGAAGTCAAATATAGTTACTACCTCCATTTTTTTGTACGCAAGGCCAGTATATCAAAATTACAATTTGCAAAAGGCCACTAACACTAATCGAGGCAAAATTGATGGGGTTTGCCTCGTACTAGCAACCAAGGACATTAATATCCCCTGCATGCATGCGGAAGTGAGAAGGTTGGTTTGCATGGCGATGCATTAATCAACCGATGAGGAGTGAGATGGTTAGCTCTTTGGGCTTTGGAGAAAAAATATGCATTAATTGACACGTGAAACGAGGATTTGTATTGATTAATCCCGTGAAGGAAAACTCCGCCTTTCTTTTTTAACAATAGTACTCCTAGTACGTAGTACTACGTACTTATCCTGTTTGGGTCTAGGCCTTTCATTGCCATACTTCGCCACACATTTTTTCCAAGCTTGCCTAAAGTTTTCAAAATGAAAAGGCGGTACACTTGCACACGGCTGTCGCGGTCGCACCGCATCCTCACACGGTCGCTCCTGCACGCCGCGGTCGTACCGCACCCTCACATGCACAGTCGCTCCTGCACGCCGCAAACCCAACCATGGGAACGCACCCTCACAGACATGTGTTGTCGCATGTGAACAAACCAAACTCAGCCATCCTACCGCTGACACATAATTTTTGTTCATAGAGTATGTTTATCCAACCGCATGTTGGGGAGTATCCGTACGGCCCGTGCGTTGGTCTGTTGGGGAAGAAGAAGAGGTGAGGAAGAAGGGTTAGGACACATAGGATATTCATCCAACCGCCTGAAATGGTAGACTGACCCAAGTCAGGCAACTTGCATAACAATATATGTTTTTACTACACAGCAAAAGATCCATAAAAACAACAACATAGAGAAAAACTATCACTGCTCACGGAACGAGATGGCCTTGTCGACTTTGGCTGCCGGCGCGAACCAGTTGTAGCTGCCGACGTGTGTCTCCGCACCGTGGTTGTCCTCGGCCTCCAGCTACTCGTTCACGCGGAGCGTGCAGGCGCTCTGCACGGACGAGAGCACCGCCCGGTTCAAGTCGAGGACGTCTGGTTCTGCCTGCAGGAGGGCCTCGATGGCAGTGGCATCCGCGCGCTCCGTGTCGAGTCGAGCCTCCGCCGCCCGGTTCAAGTCCAGGACGTCCGGTTCTGCCTGGAGGAGGGCCTCGATGAGAGCGGCATCCACACACTCCGTGTCGAGTTGAGCCTCTGCCGCCCGGTTCAAGTCCAAGACATCTGGTTCCGCCTGCAAGAGGGCCTCGATGGAAGCGGCATCCGCACGCTCCGCCTCAAGTTGAGCCTCCGCCGCCCGGTTCACATCCACGACATCCGGTTCCGCCTACAGGAGAGCCTCGATGGCAGCGGCATGCGCGCGCTTGATGTCTACTACACAACCTTCTTCTTGTAGACGTTGTTGGGCCTCCAAGTGCAGAGATTTGTAAGACAGTAGCAAATTTCCCTCAAGTGGATGACCTAAGGTTTATCAATCCGTAGGAGGCGTAGGATGAAGATGGTCTCTCTCAAGCAACCCTGCAACCAAATAACAAAGAGTCTCTTGTGTCCCCAACACACCCAATACAATGGTAAATTGTATAGGTGCACTAGTTCGGCGAAGAGAGGGTGATAGAAGTGGTATATGGATAGTAGATATAGGTTTTTGTAATCTGAAAATATAAAAACAGCAAGGTAACTAATGATAAAAGTGAGCACAAACGGTATTGCAATGCGTTGAAACAAGGCCTAGGGTTCATACTTTCACTAGTGCAAGTTCTCTCAACAATAATAACATAATTGGATCACATAACTATCCCTCAACATGCAACAAAGAGTCACTCCAAAGTCACTAATAGCGGAGAACAAATGAAAGATCATCGAGGGTACGAAACCACCTCAAAGTTATTCTTTCCCATCAATCCGTTGGGCTATTCCTATAAGTGTCACAAACAGCCCTAGAGTTCATACTAGAATAACACCTTAAGACACAAATCAACCAAAACCCTAATGTCACCTAGATACTCCAATGTCACCTCAAGTATCCATGGGTATGATTATACGATATGCATCACACAATCTCAGATTCATCTATTCAACCAACACATAGAACCTCAAAGAGTGCCCCAAAGTTTCTACCGGAGAATCACGACGAAAACGTGTGCCAACCCCTATGCATAGGTTCATGGGCGGAACCCGCAAGTTGATCACCAAAACATACATCAAGTGAATCACGTGATATCCCATTGTCACCACAGATATGCACGGCAAGACATACTTCAAGTGTTCTCAAATCTTTAAAGACTCAATCCGATAAGATAACTTCAAAGGGGAAACTCAATCCATTACAAGAGAGTAGAGGGGGAGAAACATCATAAGATCCAACTATAGTAGCAAAGCTCGCGATACATCAAGATCGTATCACCTTCAAGAACACGAGAGAGAGAGAGAGAGATCAAACACATAGCTACTGGTACATACCCGCAGCCCCGAGGAAGAACTACTCCCTCCTCGTCATGGAGAGCACTGGGATGATGAAGATGGACACCGGAGAGGGATTGCCCCTCCGGCAGGGTGCCGGAACGGGTCTAGATTGGTTTTTGGTGGCTACGAAGGCTTCTGGCGGCGGAACTCCCGATCTATTGTGCTCCCCGATCGTTTTAGGGTATATGGATATATATAGGCGGAAGAAATACATCAGGGGAGCCACGAGGGGCCCATGAGGGTGGAGGGCGCGCCCCCCTGCCTCGTGGCTTCCTCGTTGATCCCCTAACCTTGTTCTCCAAGTATCCTGTATTTATTTCTTTCCAAAAATAAGTTCCGTGAAGTTTCAGGTCAATTGCACTCCGTCTGATTTTCCTTTTCTCCGATACTCTAAAACAAGGAAAGACAGAAACTGGCACTAGGCTCTAGGTTAATAGGTTAGTCCCGAAAATCATATAAAATGGCATATAAATGCATATAAAACATCCATGGTTGATAATATAATAGCATGGAACAATCAAAAATTATAGATACGTTGGAGACGTATCAGCATCCCCAAGCTTAATTCTTGCTCGTCCTCGAGTAGGTAAATGATAAAAACGGAATTTTTGATGTGGAATGCTACCTAACATATTTCTCTAAGTAATTCTCTTCATTTTGGCATGAATGTTTAGATCCATAAGATTCAAGACAAAATTTTAATACTGACATAAAAATAATAATACTTCAAGCATACTAACTAAGCAATCATGTCTTCTCAAAATAACATGGCCAAAGAAAGTTCATCCCTACAAAATCATATAGTTTGGTCATGCTTCATTTTCGTTACGCAAGAATGCTCTCATCATGCACAACCCCGATGACAAGCCAAGCAATTGGTTCATACTTTAGTAATCTCAAACTTTTTTCAACTTTCACGCAATACATGAGCGTGAGCCATGGATATAGCACTATGGGTGGAATAGAATATAATGAGGGGGTTAAGTGGAGAAGACAAAAAGGAGAAAGTATCACATCGACGCGGCTAATCAATGGGCTAGGAAGATGCCCATCAATTGATCTCAATGCAAGGAGTAGGAAAGCTCAACAAAAGAAACTAAGTGGGTGTGCATCCAACTTGCTTGCTCACGAAGACCTAGGGCACTTGAGGAGGCCCATTGTTGGAATATACAAGCCAAGTTTTATAATGAAAATTTCCCACTAGTATATGAAAGTACAAAACAAGAGACTCTCTATCATGAGGATTATGGTGCTACTTTGAAGCACAAGTGTGGAAAAAGGATAGTAGCATTGTCCCTTTTTTTGGCCTTTCCTTTTTTTATTTGGACTTTCTTTTTTATTTGGCCTTTCTTTTTTGGGGGGACAATGCACTATGAATGATGATCATCACACTTCTATTTATTTACAACTCAATGATTACAACTCGATACTAGAACAAAGTATGACTCTATATGAATGCCTCCGACGGTATACCGGGATAGCAATGAATCAAGAGTGACATGTATGATAAATTATGCATGGTGGCTTTGCCACAGATACGATGTCAACTACATGATCATGCAAGGCACTATGACAATGATGAAGTGTGTCATAATAAACGGAATGGTGGAAAGTTGCATGGCAATATATCTCGGAATGGCTATGGAAATGCCATAATAGGTAGGTATGGTGGCTGTTTTAAGGAATATATAAGAAGGTTTATGTGTGATACAGCGTATCATATCACGGGGTTTGGATGCACCGGCGAAGTTTGCACCAACTCTCAATATGAGAAAGGGCAATGCACGGTACCGAAGAGGCTAGCAATGATGGAAGGGTGAGAGTGCGTATAATCCATGGACTCAACATTAGTCATAAAGAACTCACATACTTATTGCAAAAATCTACAAGTCATCAAAAACCAAGCACTATGCACATGCTCCTAGGGGTAGATTGGTAGGAAAAGACCATCGCTCGTCCCCAACCGCCACTCATAAGGAAGACAGTCAAATAACACCTTGTGTTTCAAATTTGTTACACAACGTTTACCATACGTGCATGCTACGGGACTTGCAAACTTCAAAACAAGTATTTCTCAAATTCACAACTACTCAACTAGCACAACTTTAATATCACTATCTCCATATCTCAAAACAATCATCAAGTATCAAACATCTCTTAGTATTCAATGCACTTATATGAAAGTTTTTATTCTATCCCTCTTGGATGCCCATCATATTAGGAATAATTTCATAACCAAAGCAAATTACCATGCTGTTCTAAAGACTCCCAAAATAATATAAGTGAAGCATGAGAGTTCATCTATTTCTACAAAATAAAACCACCACCGTGCTCTAAAAAGATATAAGTGAAGCACTAGAGTAAATGACAAACTACTCCGAAAGATATAAGTGAAGACCAATGAGTAGTCGAACAATTATGCAACTATGTGAAGACTCTCTAACATTTAAGAATTTCAGATCTTGGTATTTTATTCAAACAGCAAGCAAAACAAAAGAAAATAAAATGACGCTCCAAGCAAAACACATATCATGTGGCGAATAAAAATATAGCTCCAAGTAAAGTTACCAATGAACGAATACGAAAGAGGGGATGCCATCCGGGGCATCCCCAAGCTTAGTATCTTGCCACTCCTTATTCCATAGTCCATCGAATCTTTACCCAAAATTTGAAAACTTCACAACACAAAACTTAACAGAAAACTCGTAAGCTCCGTTAGCGAAAGAAAACAAAACACCACTTCAAGGTACTGTAATGAACTCATTATTTATTTATATTGGTGTTAAACCTACTGTATTCCAACTTCTCTATGGTTTATAAACTCTTTTACTAGCCATAGATTCATCAAAATAAGCAAACAACACACGAAAAACAGAATCTGTCAAAAACAGAACAGTCTGTAGTAATGTGAATCAAACGTATACTTATGAAACTCATAAAATTCTCAAATAAATTTCTGGACGTGATGAATTTATCTATTAATCATCTTCAAAAATAATTAACTAAATATCACACTCCGATAAAAACTGGCAGCAATTCTCGTGAGCGCTAAAGTTTCTGTTTTTTACAGCATGATCACAAAGACTTTCCCCAAGTCTTCCCAAAGGTTCTACTTGGCACAAACACTAATTAAAACACAGAAACTCAATCATAACAGAGGATAGATGATTAATTTATTACTAAACAGGAACAAAAAGCAAGGAACAAAAATAAAGTTGGGTTGCCTCCCAACAAGCGCTATCGTTTAACGCCCCTAGCCAGGCATGATGATTTCAACGATGCTCACATAAAAGATAAGAATTGTAACATAAAGAGAGCATCATGAAGAATATGACTAACACATTTAAGTCTAACCCACTTCCTATGCATAGGGATTTTGTGAGCAAACAACTTGTGGGAACAAGAATCAACTCGCATAGGAAGGTAAAACAAGCATAACTTCAAAATTTTAAGCACATAGAGAGGAAACTTGATATTATTGCAATTCCTACAAGCATATGTTCCTCACTCATAATAATTTTCTGTAGCATCATGAATGAATTCAACAATATAACCAGCACCTAAAGCATTCTTTTCATGATCTACAAGCATAGAAATTTTATTACTCTCCACACAAACAAAATTCTTCTCATGAATAATAGTGGGAGCAAACTCAACAAAATAATTATCATGTGAGGCATAATCCAATTGAAAACTAAAATCATGATGACAAGTTTCATGGATATCATTATTCTTTATAGCATACAAGTCATCACAATAATCATCATAGATAGCAACTTTGTTATCATAATCAATTGGAACCTCTTACGGAATAGTGGAATCATTACTAAATAAAGTCATGACCTCTCCAAATCGACTTTCATCGATATAATCATCATAAATAGGAGGCATGCTTTCATCATAATAAATTTGCTCATCAAAACTTGGGGGACAAAAAATATCATCTTCATCAAACATAGCTTCCCCAAGCTTGTGGCTTTGCATATCATTAGCATCATGGATATTCAAGGAATTTATACTAACAACATTGCAATCATGCTCATCATTCAAATATTTAGTGCCAAACATTCTAATGCATTCTTCTTCTAGCACTTGGGCACAATTATCGGAATCCTTATTCTCACGATAGATATTAAAAAGATCAAGCGTATGAGGCAAACTTAATTCCATTTTTTAAATTTTCTTTTATAAACTAAACTAGTGACAAAACAAGAAACTAAAAGACTCGATTGCAAGATCTAAAGATATACCTTCAAGCACTCACCTCCCTGGCAACGGGTCCAGAAAAGAGCTTGATGTCTACTACACAACCTTCTTCTTGTAGACGTTGTTGGGCCTCCAAGTGTAGAGGTTTGTACGACAGTAGAAAATTTCCCTCAAGTGGATGACCTAAGGTTTATCAATCCGTAGGAGGTGTAGGATGAAGATGGTATCTCTCAAGCAACCCTGCAACCAAATAACAAAGAGTCTCTTGTGTCCCCAACACACCCAATACAATGGTAAATTGTATAGGTGCACTAGTTCGGCGAAGAGAGGGTGATACAAGTGGTATATGGATAGTAGATATAGGTTTTTGTAATCTGAAATTATAAAACAGCAAGGTAACTAATGATAAAAGTGAGCACAAACGGTATTGCAATGCGTTGAAACAAGGCCTAGGGTTCATACTTTCACTAGTTCAAGTTCCCTCAACAATAATAACATAATTGGATCACATGACTATCCCTCAACATGCAACAAAGAGTCACTCCAAAGTCACTAATAGCGGAGAACAAACGAAAGATCATCGAGGGTACGAAACCACCTCAAAGTTATTCTTTCCCATCAATCCGTTGGGCTATTCCTATAAGTGTCACAAACAGCCCTAGAGTTCGTACTAGAATAACACCTTAAGACACAAATCAACCAAAACCCTAATGTCACCTAGATACTCCAATGTCACCTCAAGTATCTGTGGGTATGATTACACGATATGCATCACACAATCTCAGATTCATCTATTCAACCAACACATAGAACCTCAAAGAGTGCCCCAAAGTTTCTACCGGAGAATCACGACGAAAACATGTGCCAACCCCTATGCACAGGTTCATGGGAGGAACCCGCAAGTTGATCACCAAAACATACATCAAGTGAATCACGTGATATCCCATTGTCACCACAGATACGCATGGTAAGACATACATCAAGTGTTCTCAAATCTTTAAAGACTCAATCTGATAAGATAACTTCAAAGGGGAAACTCAATCCATTACAAGAGAGTAGAGGGGGAGAAACATCATAAGATCAAACTATAGTAGCAAAGCTCGCGATACATCAAGATCGTATTACCTTCAAGAACACAAGAGAGAGAGAGAAAGATCAAACACATAGCTACTGGTACATACCCTCAGCCCCGAGGGAGAACTACTCCCTCCTCGTCATGGAGAGCACCGGGATGATGAAGATGGATACCGGAGAGGGATTGCCCCTCCGGCAGGTTGCCGGAACAGGTCTAGATTGGTTTTTGGTGGCTACGGAGGCTTCTGGCGGCGGAACTCCCGATCTATTGTGCTCCCTGATCGTTTTAGGGTATATGGATATATATAGGCAGAAGAAATACATCAGGGGAGCCACGAGGGGCACACGAGGGTGGAGGGCGCGCCCAGGGGGTGGGCGCGCCCCCTGCCTCGTGGCTTCCTCGTTGATCCCCTGACCTTGTTCTCCAAGTCTCCTGTATTTCTTTCTTTCCAAAAATAAGTTCCGTGAAGTTTCAGGTCAATTGGACTACATTGGATTTTCCTTTTCTGCGATACTCTAAAACAAGGAAAAAACAGAAACTGGCACTAGGCTCTGGGTTAATAGGTTAGTCCCAAAAATCATATAAAATAGCATATAAATGCATATAAAACATCCAAGGTTGATAATATAATAGCATGGAACAATCAAAAATTATAGATACGTTGGAGACGTATCAGCGCTCCGTGTCGAGTTGCGCCTCTGCCTCCTTTAGTATCGCCAGGTTGAACCGCTTGTCCGCCTGCACCATGGGGGACTCGGACGCCAGCACGAAGTCGACGTCCATTGTCTCATACCCATCGGGGCCCTTCTGCGCCGCGACCTCCGCCATGAACATTGGATCGGCTTCCTCCTCCTCGTAGCTTGGCTCCAGAGAACTCAGGGATTGTGTTGGGGAACGTAGTTATTTCAAAATTTTCCTACGCACACGCAAGATCACGGTGATGCATAGCAACGAGAGGGAAGAGTGTTGTCCATGTACCCTCGTAGACCGAAAGCGGAAGCGTTAGCACACCGCGGTTGATGTAGTCGTACATCTTCACAATCCGACCGATCAAGTACCGAATGCACGGCACCTCCGAGTTCAGCACACGTTCAGCCCGATGACGTCCCTCGAACTCCGTTCATCCCGACGACGGCAGCCTCACACTGCAGCCGAACCAGTGAACCCTCGTACTCCTCTCCGCGCGGGCTTCCACTACCGCGTCTTCCCGGCTCCGCGTCGTCCCCTTCCTAGGCCTCGCCGTCGTCCACCGCCCTGGTGCTCTCGCGGCGTGGTCAACGTGGTCAAGGAACGGCTTCCATTGGACATGGACTATACGTGGAGAGGCTGACAGCTGGGTCCACGGCCGCAGCAAGGAAGTGCCTCCTTATTATGCGCAAAATAATTATTCCTCCACCTGACAGTGGGGACCCACCAGACAGGCCACCGTATTTCACAAAAAAACGTTTCCCCCTGACTGCTGGGACCCACCAGCTACATCTTCGCACACAAGGAAGTGCGTCCGGGCAAAAAAATGATTCGCCCCCCTGACTATTGGGACCCACCAGCTACATCTTCGCACGCAAGGAAGTGCGTGACAGTCAGGACCCACCTGGTCAAAGCGTACATAGCGTTGTCATTCTGGTCACAAACGTGTACGTACATACTGGTCGATGTAGAGGCGTGCACGTCTCGTAGTAGAGGCACGCACGTAGCATGTACACGTACGTACAGCGGCCAGTGTGCAAGAAAGAAAATACGGTCACGTACGTACATACGGGCAGGGTCTCGAACGCCTACTCGCGCATACGTACGGCCAGGGCTCGTGTACATGGCTGGGTCGGAACAGAGAAATAGCATCGTCGTCGTGTTCATGGGGAGCCAACCGGCTGGGTCGGACCGGAATGTGTCGTCGTGTTCATCGGGAGGGCTTGGACGGAATAGCCGATGGAAACGAGGCCTGGCGTATCGCAGAATGGAGGAAACGGCCTTGTGTTTGACCGGCCATGTTCGAAATGGGATCCTGTTCATCGGGAGGGTCTGGCGTACCACAAAACGGAGGAAACGGACCTCCTACAGTCGAAATGGTGGTCCTGTTCATCGGGAGGGGTGTGGCGTACCGCAAAACAGAGGAAACGGACTTGTGTTGGAACGCTACGGTCGAAACGGGGGTCCTGTTCATCAGGAGGGGTGTGGCGTACCGCAAAATGGGACTCCACGGAATACTGTTCATCTCCACCATCGACCCCCTCCAGCCTCCACGGGCTACTGTTCATCCACCATCGACCTCCTCAAGCCTCCACCTGCGACTATTCATCCACGGGCTCCTGTTCATCCAGCCTCCACCACGCGCTACTCCACTGGCTACTATTCAACCAGCCCTCTCCACGGGCTCCTGTTCAACCACCCCTCCACGGGCTACTGTTCATCCTGCCCTCCACTGTCTACTGTTCATCCTGCCCTCCATGGGGTGGTCCTATTCATCCTACCCTCCATGGGGTCCTATTCATCAAGCCCCAACCGGCTCGATCGATCGGGGTATTGTTCATCCAGAGGAAACACCACGGGGCCCTGTTCATCCCCCCCCACGGGGAACTGTTCATCCAACCCCCCCCCCCAACACTCACTTTTCATCTAGAGGCAGCATCGATCGGCTTCAGTTAGCAGTAGTAGCGAAGGAATTGCTCGATCGGGTTCAGTTAACAGCCATCGATCGATCGCTCGGGTTTAGTAACGCATAGCCTGCAATGCAATCACTCGGGTTCAGTTAGAGCCCAACACCTCGCTCAGGTTCAGTAACGCGTAGCCTGCAATGCAATCACTCGGGTTAAGTTAGAGCCCAACGCCTTGCACACATGCGCGTACGTACGAGATAAACGCGCATCGCTCGGCCCCCGACCACCCACCGTGACCGCGGACTCCCCGATATTTTCCGCGCCCTGGCTTCTACCACAGTTTTTTCCATCATGGACGGCCCAAAGAATGTCATGCGGCTGCGTCTCCGGCCCGCCCAGGACGAAAAGCCCATTTTCTGTCATGATTTTTTGTCATAGAAGTAGGACCCCACCACATCTATGATGATACCGAGTTTTATCACAATTATCGTCATAGAAGTGTCATAAGTATGACAGAAAAAAATTCGTTCGGCCCAAAATGTCACGGATGTGTCTTTTTTTGTAGTGCTTATGCATCTCCCTCATATGAAATTGCAATGACGACTATCGGTCTTGTTAACAATTGCCTAGGACAATTCCGCACACTAACCCATCATTATTCCACACTCGCTATTTATAATATTTAGTTATATATTCTAACTTTATGATAACAACACTTACTTTTATATTTTAGCTCTTCGATATCATGCAAATTTATCCTCTTCATACCCACAACATAGTTTTATTTCTCGTTTCTAGTTGGAAGCAAACGTTCGGTGTACGTAGAGTCGTATCAGTGGCATATAGGACTTGAGAGAATATTGATCTTACCTTTAGCTCCTTGTGGGTTCGACACTCCATACTTATCACTTCCACCTTTGGGAATTGCTACGATGATTCCCTGCACTTGGGGAGTATGGACCATGGTGAAGTTGGAATACAGTAGATATAGTTCTAATATGAAATTGGAATGAGTTTGCAACAGTACCTAAAGGTAGTGATTTGCTTTATTATACTAACGGATCTCACAAAGTTTTTGTTAAAGTTTTGTGTGGATGAAGTGTTCGAAGAACGAGGAGCTACCGATGTGAGAAGAATAAAGAGAGGCAAGAGCTCAAGCTTGGGGATGCCCAAGGCACTCCAAGTAAATATTCTAAGGATACTCAAGCATCTAAGCTTGGGGATGCCCCGGTTGGAATCCCATCTTTCTTCTTCAACAATTATCAGTATACCTTGGTTTTTGTTTTGTTCACATGGATTGTGTCCTTTGTGTTTTTTTTCCTTTATGAACCATGCTAGTATGAGATAGCTCTTCATTGATTTATAGAATGCTTCATGTGCTTCACTTATATCTTTTAAGTATGATCTTATAGAATTGCTCTTTGTGCTTCACTTAAATCTTTTGAGTCTGGTTTTATAGAATGCTTCGTGTGCTTCAGTTATATATTTTGAGCTTGGATATTGGTTAGTATATATTAATTGTATAATGCTCCATGAACTTCACTTATGTCTTTTGGAGTATGAATAATACTATCATCTAAAGTGTATTTATAAGAAGTTTGCTCCCACTATTCCGAATGAGAATTTTTTTTCTTATGTGAAGACTAGTAAAATTTGTATGCTTGTAGATCATGAAAAGAATGCTTTATCTGATGGTTATATTGTTGAACTCATTCATGATGCTATTTAAAATTATGATGAGGGAGGAATACATGCTTGTAGGAGTTGCAATAATATCAAGTTCCCTCTCTATGTGCTTAAAGTTTTGAAGTTATACTTGTTTTGCCTTCCTATGCTAGTTGATTCTTGTTACCATAAATTTTGTGCTCACAAAATCCCCAGGCATAGGAAGTGGGTTAGGTTTAAATGTGCTAGTCATATTCTTCATGATGCTCTCTTTATGTTTCAATTCTTATCTTTTATGTGAGCATCATTGAAATCATCATACCTAGCTAAAAGGCATTAAAGAAAAGCGCTTGTTGGGAGACAACCCAATATTTACCATTACTGTTTTTGTGTTTTCTCATGATTAAGCTACTGTAGTAATCATGTATTATAGCTTTTGTTTCAATAAAATGCCAAGTAAGACCTTTGGGAAGACTTGGGTGAAAGTTAATGTGATCTTGCTGTAAAAACAGAAACTTTGCGTTCACGAGATTAACTGTCATTTTTTTACAGAAGAGTGCGATTGAGTTGATTCTTTTTTCAGAAGATAATTAGACAAATTTCTCACGTCCACCAATTTATTTCATAATTTTTGGAGTAGCGGAAGTATGGTTGGTGTTCAGATCATTACAGACTGTTCTGTTTCTGACAGATTCTGTTTTCATTGCATAGTTTGCTTGTTTTCTAGTTTCTATGGCTTATATTTCTCTATATAAAATTTAGAAATGATATGGTACAGTAGGCATTGTGTGAAGAACAATTATGAGCCTTGTCTTTGGCAGTACCAAAGTGAATGGTTTACTCTTTATCATACTAACCTATCTCACAAAGTTCCGTTAAGTTTTGTGTGATTGAAGTTTTCAAGCTTTGGGTGAGATATCGATATGAGGAGAATAAGGAGTGGAAAGACCCTAAGATTGGGATGCCCAAGTCACCCCAAGGTAATATTCAAGTAAGACTCAAGCGCCTAAGCTTGGGGATGCCCCGGAAGGCATCCCCTCTTTCGTCTTCAAAACTATCGGTATACCTTGGAGCTATATTTTTATTCGTCACATGATATGTGTTTTGATTGGAGCGTATTTTAAATTTTACTTTCTGTTTGAATAAAATCATTGGATCTGAAATCTTGAACGAAAAATAATCCTCCCATGGCTATTTACTTATTTGACTACTCAGTATTCTTCAGTTATATCTTTTTGGAGTAGTTTGTCATTTACTCACGTGCTTCACATATATCCTATGAGTAAATGGTTGAATGAATTGAATATCATAAATCTGAATTTATATACATTTCATATGCTTACAACATGGGGAGTAATGACTTCACACATAATAAGTATAGGTAGTAAACTTATTGGAAGTTAGCAAACGCAGAATTGGTCACTTGAACAATTCATGAAAGAATGTTGAAGGAAGAGAGATTTCACATATAAATATACTATCTTGGACACCTTTTGTAATTGTGAGCACTCATTAAAATATGACATGCTAAAAAGTTGATGTTGGACAAGGAAGACAACTTAATGGGTTATGTTTTCCTATATTCCAAATGTTATATTGTCTTGGATCATCCAACATGTTGAGCTTGCCTTTCCCTCTCATGCTAGCCAAATTATTTGCACCAAGTAGAGATACTACTTTGTTGGGGAACGTGGTAATTTAAAAAAAAATCCTACGCACACGCAAGATCATGGTGATGCATAGCAACGAGAGGGGAGAGTGTCGTTCATGTACCCTCGTAGACCGTTAAACGGAAGCGTTATGACAATGCGATTGATGTAGTCGTACGTCTTCACGATCGACCGATCCTCAGTACCGAACATACGGCACCTCCGCGTTCAGCACACGTTCAGCTTGGTGACGTCCCGCGAACTCACGATCCAGTAGATCTCGAAGGAGAGTTTCATCAGCACGATGGCCTGGTGACGATGTTGACGAAGCTACCGTCGCAGGGCTTCTCCTAAGCACCGCTACGATATGACTGAGGTGGATTATGGTGGAGGGGGCACTGCACACGGCTGGGAGAGATCAATGATCAACTTGTGTGCCTAGAGGTGCGCCCTGCCCCCATATATAAAGGAGCAAGGGGGGAGAGGCGGGCGGCCAAGGAGGGCACGCCAAGGGAGGGAGTCCTACTCCCACAAGGAGTAGGACTCCTCCTTTTCCTATTAGGAGTAGGAGAGGGGGAATGAAAGGGAGACGAGGAGAAGGAAAGAGAGGGCCGGCCCCCTTGCCCTAAACCAATTCGGTTTGGGCCTTGGGGGGGGGGGCGCCCCACACTCCCCTTGCCGTCCTCTATTTCCACTAAGGCCCATGTAGGCCCACTAAGCCCCCAGGGGGGTGATACGTCTCCAACGTATCTATAATTTTTGATTGCTCCATGCTATATTATCTACTGTTTTGGACATTATTGGGCTTTATTATCCACTTTTATATTATTTTTGGGACTAACCTATTAACCGGAGGCCCAGCCCAGAATTGATGTTTTTTTGCCTGTTTTAGGGTTTCGAAGAAAAGGAATATCAAATGGAGTCCAAACGGAATGAAACCTTCAGAAACGTGATTTTCTCATCAGATAAGATCCAGGAGACTTGGACCCTCCGTCAAGAAAGCCACGAGGCGGTCACGAGGGTGGAGGGCTCCCCTAGGGCGCGCCCCCTGCCTCATGGGCCCCTCGAAGCTCCACCGACGTACTTCTTCCTCCTATATATATCCACGTACCTCCAAACGATCAAGGACGGTGCCAAAAACCTAATTCCACCGCCGCAACTTTCTGTATCCACGAGATCCCATCTTGGAGCCTGTTCCGGAGCTCCGCCGGAGGGGGCATCGATCACGGAGGGCTTCTACATCATCATCCAAGCCCCTCCGATGAAGTGTGAGTAGTTTACTTCAGACATACGGGTCCATAGTTAGTAGCTAGATGGCTTCTTCTCTCTTTTTGGATCTCAATACAATGTTCTCCCCCTCTCTTGTGGAGATCTATTCGATGTAATCTTCTTTTTGCGGTGTGTTTGTTGAGACCGATGAATTGTGGGTTTGTGATCAAGTCTATCTATGAATAATATTTGGATCTTCTCTGAATTCTTTTATGTATGATTGGTTATCTTTGCAAGTCTCTTCGAATTATCGGTTTGGTTTGGCCTACTAGATTGGTTTTTCTTGCCATGGGAGGAGTGCTTAGCTTTGGGTTCGATCTTGCGGTGTCCTTTCCCAGTGACAGAAGGGGTAGCAAGGCACGTATTGTATCGTTGCCATCGAGGATAACAAGATGGGTTTTTTTATCATATTGCATGAAACTATCCCTCTACATCATCTCATCTTGCTTAAGGCGTTACTCTGTTTTTAACTTAATACTCTAGATGCATGCTGGATAGCGGTCGATGAGTGGAGTAATAGTAGTAGATGCAGAATCGTTTCGGTCTACTTGTCTCGGACATTATGCTGGGTCATCTAGCAACGAGGGAGGACTGGATCTACATACCCTTGTAGATCGCGCGTGGAAGCGTTCAAGAGAACGGGGTTGATGGAGTCGTACTCGTCGTGATCCAAATCACCGATGATCCTAGCGCCAAACGGACGGCACCTCCGCGTTCAACACACGTACGGAGCAGCGACGTCTCCTCCTTTTTGATCCAGCAAGGGGGAAGGATAGGTTGATGGAGATCCAGCAGCACGACGGCGTGGTGGTGAAAGTAGCGGGATTCCAACAGGGCTTCGCCAAGCGCTGCGGGAGGAGGGAGATGTGTTATGGGAGGGAGAGGGAGGCGCCAGGGCTTAGGTTGGGCTGCCCTCCCTTCCCCCCACTATATATAGGGCCAAGGGAGAGGGGGGAGGCGCAGCCTTGGCCCTTCCTCCAAGGAAGGATGCGGCCAAGGGAGGAGTCCATCCTCCCCAAGGCACCTAGGAGGTGCCTTCCCCCTTTAGGACTCTTCCTTTCCCTCTTCTCTTGGCGCATGGGCCACTTGGGGCTGGTGCCCTTGGCCCATATAGGCCAAGGCGCACCCCCTATAGCCCATGTGGCCCCCGGGGCAGGTGGACCCACCCGGTGGACCCCCGGGACCCTTCCGGTGGTCCCGGTACAATACCGGTGACCCCGAAACTTGTCCCGATGGCCGAAATAGCACTTCCTATATATAATTCTTTACCTCCGGACTATTTCGGAACTCCTCGTGACGTCCGGGATCTCATCCGGGACTCCGAACAACTTTCGGGTTACCGCATACTAATATCTCTATAACCCTAGCGTCACCGAACCTTAAGTGTGTAGACCCTACGGGTTCGGGAGACACGCAGACATGACCGAGATGACTCTCCGGTCAATAACCAACAGCGGGATCTGGATACCCATGTTGGCTCCCACATGTTCCACGATGATCTCATCGGATGAACCACGATGTCAAGGACTTAATCAATCCCGTATACAATTCCCTTTGTCTAGCGGTACGATACTTGCCCGAGATTCGATCGTCGGTATCCCGATACCTTGTTCAATCTCGTTACCGGCAAGTTCTCTTTACTCGTTTCGTAACACATCATCCCGTGATCAACTCCTTGATCACATTGTGCACATTATGATGATGTCCTACCGAGTGGGCCCAGAGATACCTCTCCGTTACACGGAGTGACAAATCCCAGTCTCGATTCGTGCCAACCCAACAGACACTTTCGGAGATACCTGTAGTGTACCTTTATAGCCACCCAGTTACGTTGTGACGTTTGGCACACCCAAAGCACTCCTACGGTATCCGGGAGTTGCACAATCTCATGGTCTAAGGAAATGATACTTGACATTAGAAAAGCTTTAGCATACGAACTACATGATCTTGTGCTAGGCTTAGGATTGGGTCTTTGTCCATCACATCATTCTCCTAATGATGTGATCCCGTTATCAATGACATCCAATGTCCATGGTCAGGAAACCGTAACCATCTATTGATCAACGAGCTAGTCAACTAGAGGCTTACTAGGGACATGGTGTTGTCTATGTATCCACACATGTATCTGAGTTTCCTATCAATACAATTCTAGCATGGATAATAAACGATTATCATGAACAAGGAAATATAATAATAACTAATTTATTATTGCCTCTAGGGCATATTTCCAACAGTCTCCCACTTGCACTAGAGTCAATAATCCAGTTCACATCGATATGTGATTAACACTCAAGGTCACATCCCCATGTGACTAACACCCAAAGAGTTTACTAGAGTCAATAATCTAGTTCACATTACCATGTGATTAACACTCGATGAGTTCTGGGTTTGATCATGTTATGCTTGTGAGAGATGTTATAGTCAACGGGTCTGAATCTTTCAGATCCGTATGTACTTCGCAAATTTCTTATGTCATCTTGTAGATGCAACTACTACGCTACATTTGGAGCTATTCCAAATAACTGTTCTACTATACGAATCCAGTTTACTACTCAGAATAATCTGGATTAGTGTCAAAGTTTGCATCGCCGTAACCCTTTAAGACGAACTCTTTTACCACCTCCATAATCGAGAAAATTCCTTAGTCCACTAGTTACTAAGGATAACTTTGACCGCTGTCCTGTGATCCATTCTTAGATCACTCTTGTACCCCTTGACTGACTCATGGCAAGGCACATTTCAGGTGCGGTACATAGCATGGCATACCGTATAGAGCCTATGACAAAGGCATAGGGGACGACCTTCGTCCTTCCTCTTTCTTCTGCCGTGGTCGAGCTTTAAGTCTTAACTTCATACCTTACAACTCAGGCAAGAACTCCTTCTTTGACTGATCCATCTTGAACACCTTCAAGATCATGTCAAGGTATGTGCTCATTTGAAAGTACCATTAAGCGTTTTGATCTATCCTTATAGATCTTGATGCTCAATGTTCAAGTAGCTTAATCCAGGCTTTCCATTGAAAAACACTTTCCAAACAACCCTATATGCTTTCCAGAAATTCTATGTCATTTCTGATCAACAATATGTCAACAACATATATTTATCAGAAATTCTATAGTGCTCCCACTCACTTCTTTGGAAATACAAGTTTCTCATAAACTTTGTATACACCCAAAATCTTTGATCATCTCATCAAAGCATACATTCCAACTCCGAGATGATTACTCCAGTCCTTAGAAGGATTGCTGGAGCTTTGCATACTTATTAGCATCTTTCAGGATTGACAAAACCTTCCGGTTGTATCACATACAACCTTTCCTCAAAAATCGTCGAGGAAACAATGGTTTTTGGCATACTAACTGCAAGATTTCACAAATAATGTAGTAATTGCTAATATAATTCCAACAGACTCTTAGCATCGCTACGAGTGAGAAAGTCTCACCGTAGTCAACTCCTTGAACTTGTCGGGAAACTTCTTAACGACAAGTCGAGCTTTCTTAATGGTGACATTTACCATCATTGTCCGTCTTCCTTTTAAAATCCATCTGCACTCAACATCCTTACGACCATCGAGCTGTTCTGCCAAAGTCTACACTTTGTTTTCATACATGGATCCTCTCTCGGATTTTATGGCCTCGAGCCATTTATCGGAATCCGGGCCCACCATCGCTTCTCCATAGCTCGTAGGTTCATTGTTGTCTAGCAACATGACTTCCAAGATAGGATTACGTACCACTCTGAAGTAGTACGCATCCTTGTTATCCCACGAGGTTTGGTAGTGACTTGATCTGAAGTTTCATGATCACTATCATAAGCTTCCACTTCAATTGGTGTAGGTGCCACAGGAACAACTTCCTGTGCCCTGCCACACACTAGTTGAAGAGATGGTTCAATAACCTCATCAAGTCTCCACCATCCTCCCACTCAATTCTTTCGAGAGAAACTTTTCCTCGAGAAAGGACCCGATTCTAGAAACAATCCCTTATTGCTTTCGGATCTGAGACAGGAGGTATACCCAACTGTTTTTGGGTGTCCTATGAAGATGCATTTATCCGCTTTGGGTTCGAGCTTATCAGCCTGAAACTTTTTCACATAAGCATCGCAGCCCCAAACTTTTAAGAAATGACAGCTTAGGTTTCCTTAAACCATAGTTCATACGATGTCATCTCATCGGAATTACGTGGTGCCCTATTTAAAGTGAATGTGGTTGTCTCTAATGCCTAACCCATAAACTATTGTGGTAATTCGATAAGAGACATCATGGTATGCATCATATCCAATAGGGTGCAGTTATGATGTTCGGACACACCATCACACCATGGTGTTCTTGGCTGTATTGGTTGTGAAACAATTTCCACAATGTCTTAATTCTGTGCCAAACTCGTAATTCAGATATTCATCTCTATGATCATATCATAGATATTTTATCCTCTTGTCACGATGATCTTTCAACTTCACCCTGAAATTACTTGAACCTTTCAATAATTCAGACTCGTGATTCATCAAGTAAATATACTCAACATCTACTCAAATCATCTGTGAAGTAAGAACATAACGATATCCACTACACGCCTCAACACTCATTGGACTGCACACATCAAAATGTATTACTTCCAACAAGTTGCTTTCTAGTTCCATTTTACTGAAACCGAGGCTTTTAGTAATCTTGCCCATGTGGTATGATTTGCATGTCTCAAGTGATTCAAAAATCAAGTGAGTCCAAACGGTCCATTTGCATGGAGTTTCTTCATGCATATACACCAATAGACATGGTTCGCATGTCTCAAACTTTTCAAAACGAGTGAGCCCAAAGATCCATCAACATGGAGCTTCTTCATGCGTTTTATACCGATATGACTTACGTGGCAGTGCCACAAGTAGGTGGTACTATCATTAATATCTTATATCTTTTGGCATGAACATGTGTATCACTACGATCGAGATTCAATAAACCATTCGTTTTAGGTGTAAGACCATTGAAGGTATTATTCAAATAAACAGAGTAACCATTATTCTCCTTAAATGAATAACCGTATCGCGATAGACATAATCCAATCATGTCTATGCTCAACACAAACACCAAATAACAATTATTTAGGTTTAACACCAATCTCGATGGTAGAGGGAGCGTGCGATGCTTTGATCATATCAACATTGGAAACACTTCCATCACATATCGTCAGCTCACCTTTAGCTAGTCTCCGTTTATTCCGTAGCCTTTTATTCCGAGTTTACTAACATTTAGCAACCGAACCGGTATCTAATACCATGGTGCTACTAGGAGTACTAGTAAAGTACACATTAACACAATGTATTTCCAATATACTTCTATCGACCTTGCCAGCCTTCTCATCTACCAAGTATCTAGGGTAATTCTGCTCCAGTGGCTGTTCCCCTTATTACAGAAGCACTTAGTCTCGGGTTTGGGTTCAACCTTGGGTTTCTTCACTAGAGCAGCAGCTGATTTGCTGTTTCATGAAGTATCCCTTCTTGCCCTTGCCCTTCTTGAAACTAGTGGTTTCACCAACCATCAACAATTGATGCTCCTTCTTGATCTCTACTTTTGTGGTGTCAAACATCGCGAATATCTCAAGGATCGTCATATATGTCCCTGATATATTATAGTTCATCACGAAGCTCAAGCAGCTTGGTGGTAATGACTTCGGAGAACCATCACTATTTCATCTGGAAGATCAACTCCCACTCGATTCAAGCGATTGTTGTACTCAGACAATCTGAGCACAAGTTCAACAATTGAGCTTTTCTCCCTTAGTTTGCAGGCTAAGAAAATCGTCAGAGGTCTTATACCTCTTGACGTGGGCACGAGCCTGAAATCCCAATTTCAGCCCTCGAAACATCTCATATGTTTCGCGACGTTTCAAAACGTCTTCGGTGCCTCAATTCTAAACCATTTAGCATTACGCACTGAACTATCATGTAGTCATCAAAACGTTTATGTCAGATGTTCGCAACATCCACAGACGACGTTCGAGGTTCAGCACACTGAGCAGTGCATTAAGGACATAAGCCTTCTATGAAGCAATGAGGACAAACCTTAGTTTACGGACCTAGTCCGCATAATTACTACTATCAACTTTCAACTAAATTTTCTCTAGGAACATATCTAAACAGTAAAACTGAAGCGCGAGCTACGACATAATTTGCGAAGACCTTTTGACTATGTTCAGGATAATTAAGTTCATCTTGTGAACTCCCACTCAGATAGACATCCCTCTAGTCATCTAAGTGATTACATGATCCGAGTCAACTAGGCCGTGTTCGATCATCACGTGAGACGGACTAGTCAACATCGGTGAACATCTTCATGTTGATTGTATCTTCTATACGACTCATGCTCGACCTTTCGGTCTCTTGTGTTCCGAGGCCATGTCTGTACATGCTAGGATCGTCAAGTTAACCTAAGTGTTTCGCATGTGTTCCGAGGCCATGTCTGTACATGCTAGGCTCGTCAACACCCGTTGTATTCGAACGTAAGAATCTATCACACCCGATCATCACGTGGTGCTTCGAAACGACGAACTTTCGCAACGGTGCACAGTTAGGGATAACACTTTCTTGAAATTTTAATGAGGGATCATCTTATTTACTACCGTCGTTCTAAGCAAATAAGATGTATAAACATGATAAACATCACATGCAATCAAATAGTGACATGATATGGACATCATCACTTCGCTCCTCTTGATCTCCATCTTCGGGGCTCCATGATCATCATCGTCACCGGCATGACACCACGATCTCCATCATCATGATCTCTATCATCGTGTCTTCATGAAGTTGTCTCGTCAACTATTACTTCTACTACTATAGCTAACGGTTAGCAATAAAGTAAAGTAATTACATGACGTTTATGTTGACACGCAGGTCATAAATAAATTAAGACAACTCCTATGGCTCCTGCCGGTTGTCATACTCATCGACATGCAAGTCGTGATTCCTATTACAAGAACATGATCAATCTCATACATCACATATATCATTCATCACATCCTTTTGGCCATATCACATCACATAGCATACCCTGCAAAAACAAGTTAGACGTCCTCTAATTGTTGTTTGCATGTTTTACGTGGCTGCTATGGGTTTCTAGCAAGAACGTTTCTTACCTACGCAAAAACCATAACGTGATATGCCAATTGCTATTTACCCTTCATAAGGACCCTTTTCATCGAATCCGATCCGACTAAAGTGGGAGAGACAGACACCCGCTAGCCACCTTATGCAACTTGTGCATGTCAGTCGGTGGAACCAGTCTCACGTAAGAGTACGTGTAAGGTCGGTCCGGGCCGCTTCATCCCACAATGCCACCGAATCAAGATTGGACTAGTAACGGTAAGCATATTGAACAAAATCAACGCCCACAACTACTTTGTGTTCTACTCGTGCATAGAAACTACGCATAGACCTAGCTCATGATGCCACTGTTGGGGAACGTAGCAATAATTCAAAATTTTCTACGTATCACCAAGATCAATCTATGGAGTCATCTAGCAACGAGGGAGGAGTGGATCTACATACCCTTGTAGATCGCGCGCGGAAGCGTTCAAGAGAACGAGGTTGATGGAGTCGTACTCGTCGTGATCCAAATCACCGATGATCCTAGCGCCGAACGGACGGCACCTCCGCGTTCAACACACGTACGGAGCAGCGACGTCTCCTCCTTCTTGATCCAGCAAGGGGGAAGGAGAGGTTGATGGAGATCCAGCAGCACGACGGCGTGGTGGTGAAAGTAGCGGGATTCCAACAGGGCTTCGCCAAGCGCTGCGGGAGGAGGGAGATGTGTTATGGGAGGGAGAGGGAGGCGCCAGGGCTTAGGTTGGGCTGCCCTCCCTTCCCCACACTATATATAGGGCCAAGGGAGAGGGGGGAGGCGCAGCCTTGGCCCTTCCTCCAAGGAAGGGTGCGGCCAAGGCAGGAGTCCATCCTCCCCAAGGCACCTAGGAGGTGCCTTCCCCCTTTAGGACTCTTCCTTTCCCTCTTCTCTTGGCGCATGGGCCTCTTGGGGCTGGTGCCCTTGGCCCATATAGGCCAAGGCGCACCCCCTATAGCCCATGTGGCCCCCCGGGGCAGGTGGACCCACCCGGTGGACCCCCGGGACCCTTCCGGTGGTCCCGGTACAATACCGGTGACCCCGAAACTTGTCCCGATGGCCGAAATAGCACTTCCTATATATAATTCTTTACCTCCGGACCATTCCGGAACTCCTCGTGACATCCGGGATCTCATCCGGGACTCCGAACAACTTTCGGGTTACCGCATACTAATATCTCTATAACCCTAGCGGGATCTGGATACCCATGTTGGCTCCCACATGTTCCACGATGATCTCATCGGATGAACCACGATGTCAAGGAATTAATCAATCCTGTATACAATTCCCTTTGTCTAGCGGTACGATACTTGCTCGAGATTCGATCGTCGGTATCCCGATACCTTGTTCAATCTCGTTACCGGCAAGTTCTCTTTACTCGTTTCGTAACACATCATCCCGTGATCAACTCCTTGATCACATTGTGCACATTATGATGATATCCTACCGAGTGGGCCCAGAGATACCTCTCTGTTACACGGAGTGACAAATCCCAGTCTCGATTCGTGCCAACCCAACAGACACTTTCGGAGATACCTGTAGTGTACCTTTATAGCCACCCAGTTACGTTGTGACGTTTGGCACACCCAAAGCACTCCTACGGTATCCGGGAGTTGCACAATCTCATGGTCTAAGGAAATGATACTTGACATTAGAAAAGCTTTAGCATACGAACTACATGATCTTGTGCTAGGCTTAGGATTGGGTCTTTGTCCATCACATCATTCTCCTAATGATGTGATCCCGTTATCAATGACATCCAATGTCCATGGTCAGGAAACCGTAACCATCTATTGATCAACGAGCTAGTCAACTAGAGGCTTACTAGGGACATGGTGTTGTCTATGTATCCACACATGTATCTGAGTTTCCTATCAATACAATTCTAGCATGGATAATAAACGATTATCATGAACAAGGAAATATAATAATAACTAATTTATTATTGCCTCTAGGGCATATTTCCAACATATATACATGATCATACCTAGATATTCTCATAACTATGCTCAATTCTGTCAATTGCTCAACAGTAATTTGTTCACCCACTGTAGAATACTTATGCTCTTGAGAGAAGCCACTAGTGAAACCTATGGCCCCCGGGTCTCTTTCTCATCATATCAATCTCCATCACTTCATTATTGTTTTGCTTTTAATTTGCTTGTACTTTTTACTTTGCATCTCTATACCAAAAATACCAAAAATATTATTTATCATCTCTATCAGATCTCACTTTCGTAAGTGACCATGAAGGGATTGACAACTCCTAAGCGCGTTGGTTGCGTTGAGCTATTGTTTTTGTGAAGGTACGAGGGACTCACGCGTAGCCTCCTACTAGATTGATACCTTGGTTCTCAAAAACTGAGGGTAATACTTACGCTACTTTGCTGCATCATCCTCTCCTCTTCGGGGAAATCCAACACAGTGCTCAAGAGGTAGCAAGAAGAATTTCTGGCGCCGTTGCCGGGGAGTCTGCGCAAAAGTCAACATACCAAGTACCCATCACAATCCCTATCTCCCGCATTACATTATTTTCCATTTACCTCTCGTTTTCCTCTCCCCCACTTCACCCTTGCCGTTTTATTCGCCCTCTCTCTCTCTATCCTCCCTCTCTCTCTCGTTTTGCCTCTTTTGCCCGTTTGCTTGTTTTTTGCTCGTGTGTTGGATTGCTTGTTTGTCGCGATGGCTCAAGATAATACTAAATTGTGTGAATTCACCAATACCAACAATAATGATTTCCTTCGCACTCCGGTTGCTCCTCTTACCGATGCTAAATCTTGTGAAATTAATACTGCTTTGTTGAATCTTGTCATGAAAGATCCGTTCTCCGACTTTCCTAGTGAAGATGTCGCTACCCATCTTAATAGCTTCGTTGATTTGTGTGACATGCAAAAGAAGAAATTTGTCGATAATGATATTGTTAAATTGAAGCTATTTCCTTTTTCGCTTAGAGATTGTGCTAAAGCTTGGTTTTCATCTTTGCCTAAAAATAGTATTGATTCATGGAACAAGTGCAAAGATGCTTTTATCTCTAAGTATTTTCCTCCCGCTAAGATCATCTCTCTTAGAAACGATATTATGAATTTTAAGCAACTTGATCATGAACATGTTGCACAAGCTTGGGAGAGAATGAAATTAATGATACGTAATTGCCCTACTCATGGTTTGAATTTGTGGATGATTATACAATTTTTTTATGCCAGATTGAATTTTGCTTCTAGAAATCTTTTAGATTCGGCCGCAGGAGGCACTTTTATGGAAATCACTTTAGGAGATGCTACTAAACTCCTAGATAAAATTATGGTTAATTATTCTCAATGGCATACTGAAAGATCTACTAATAAAAAGGTGCATGCGATAGAAGAAATTAATGTTTTGAGTGGAAAGATGGATGAACTTATGAAATTATTTGCTAATAAGAGTGTTTCTTCTGATCCTAATGATGTGCCCTTGTCTACTTTGATTGATAATAATAATGAATCTATGGATGTGAATTTTGTTTGTAGGAACAATTTTGGTAACAACACGTATAGAGGAAATTTCAACCCTAGGCCTTATCCTAGTAATCCATCTAATAATTATGGTAATTCCTACAACAATTCTTATGGAAATTATAATAAGATGCCCTCTGATTTTTAATCTAATATTAAATAATTTATTTCTTCGCAAAAGAATTTTAATGCTATGATTGAAGAAAAATTGCTTAAGATTGATGATTTGGCTAGGAACGTTGATAGAATTGCTCTTGATATTGATTCTTTGAAACTTAGATCTATTCCACCTAAGCATGATATCAATGAGTCTCTCAAAGCCATGAGAATTTCCATTGACGAGTGCAAAGAAAGAACCGCTAGGATGCGTGCTAAGAAAGATGCCTTTATAAAAGCGTGTTCTTCTAGTTCCTATGAAAATAATGATGAAGATCTAAAAGTTATTGATGTGTCCCCTATTAAATCTTTGTTTTGCAATATGAATCTTGATAATGATGGGACTGAATATGATCCACCTTTACCTAGAAGGCGTTCTAAGAATTCGGAATTTGTTGATCTTGATGCTAAAAATCATAAAAGTGGGATTGAAGAAATTAAAACCCTAGATGTTGCTAAACCCACTATTATGGATTTCAAGGAATTTAACTATGAAAATTTCTCTTTAATTGATTGTATTTCCTTGTTGCAATCCGTGCTAAAACTCCTCACGCTTATAGTCAAAATAAAGCTTTTACTAAACATATCATTGATGCCTTGATGCAATCTTATGAAGAAAGACTTGAATTGGAAGTTTCTATCCCTAGAAAACTTTATGATGAGTGGGAACCTACTATTAAAATTAAAATTAAAGATCATGAGTTTTATGCTTTGTGTGATTTGGGTGCTAGTGTCTCTACTATTCCCAAAACTTTGTGTGATTTGCTAGATTTCCGTGATTTTGATGATTGCTCTCTAAACTTGCATCTTGCGTATTCCACTATTAAGAAACCTATGGGAAGAATTAATGATGTTCTTATTGTTTCAAATAGGAATTATGTGCCCATAGATTTTATCGTTCTTGATATAGATTGCAATCCTTCTTGCCCTATTATTCTTGGTAGACCTTTCCTTAGAACGGTTGGTGCAATTATTGATATGAAGGAAGGGAATATTAGATTCCAATTTCCATTAAAAAAAGGGCATGGAACACTTTCCTAGAAAGAAAATAAAATTACCATATGAATCTATCATGAGAGCCACTTATGGACCAAAGATGGCAATACTTAGCGCTATTCGTCACCCAGGGTGAGGAATAGTTATTCTTCACCCCCCCCCTCTATTTTACCATCAATGCACCGTAATTTTACGTTCTGTAAGTTTGTCTTATTTCCAACGCCAAAAGGGACCGTAAAAAATATAATCGCCGTAAAAAAATTTATGTTATGTAAAATTACAAACGTAAAAACATAGTCTAGAATACACATAAACTGCAAATTTTCTTGTCTCATGGCCTATATTTTTATTTTCTTATGTCAAATTTTACGTAATGAATCAATAGAAATGTAACTATTTAAATTCGAAACGTAATTTAATTATGAAATGATCGTAAGATTACCTCGGATGAAGAATAACTTATTCTGCACGTTGGGTGAGTTGTGTTTTTTGTGTTTAATTAGTGTTTGTGCCAAGTAGAACCGTTGGGAAGACTTGGGGAAAGTCTTGTTGAACTTGCTGTAAAAAAACAGAAACTTTAGCGCTCACGAGAACTGCTGTCATTTTTATTTGGAAATTGATATTTAGTTAATTCTTTTTGCAGATGATAAATAGATAAATTCCTCACGTCCATCAATTTATTTTAGAATTTTTTGGGTTCCATATCTTGTGCTAGCTACAGATTACTACAGACTGTTCTGTTTTTGACAGATTCTGTTTTTCGTGTGTTGTTTGCTTATTTTGATGAATCTATGGCTAGTAAAATAGTTTATAATCCATAGAGAAGTTGGAATACAGTAGGTTTAACACCAATATAAATAAAGAATGAGTTCATTACAGTACCTTGAAGTGGTCTTTTGTTTTCTTTCGCTAACGGAGCTCACGAGATTTTCTACTTTGAGTTTTGTGTTGTGAAGTTTTCAAGTTTTGGGTAAAGATTTGATAGATTATGGAACAAGGAGTGGCAAGAGCCTAAGCTTGGGGATGCCCATGTCACCCCCAAGATAATCTAAGGGCACCTAAAAGCCAAAGCTTGGGGATGCCCCGGAAGGCATCCCCTCTTTCGTCTACTTCTATCGGTAACTTTACTTGGAGCTATATTTTTATTCACCACATGATATGCGTTTTGCTTGGAGCGTCTTTTATGATTTGAGTATTTTATTATTAGTCTACCACAATCATCCTTGCTGTACAAACCTTTTGAGACATGATTTGGAATTTGATAGAATACTCTATGTGCCTCACTTATATCTTTTGAGCTTTATAATTTTGCTCTAGTGCTTCACTTATATCTTTTAGAGCACGGTGGTGGATTTGTTTTATAGAAACTATTGATCTCTCATGCTTCACTTAGATTATTTTGAGAGTCTTAATAGCATGGTAATTTGCTTAAAATCCTAATATGCTTGGTATGCAAGATTAATAATAAAACTTTCGTATGAGTGTATTGAATACTAAGAAAAGTTTGATGCTTGATGATTGTTTTGAGATATGGAGGTAATAATATCAAAGTCATGCTAGTTGAGTAGTTGTGAAATTGAGAAATACTTGTGTTGAGGTTTGCAAGTCCCGTAGCATGCATGTATGGTAAACGTTATGCAACAAATTTGAAACATGAGGTGTTATTTGATTGTCTTCCTTATGAGTGGCGGTTGGGGACGAGCGATGGTCTTTTCCTACCAATCTATCCCCCTAGGATCATGCGCGTAGTGCCGAGGTTTTTGATGACTTGTAGATTTTTGCAATAAGTATGTGAGTTCTTTATGACTAATGTTGAGTCCATGGATTATACGCACTCTCACCCTTCCATCCTTGCTAGCATCTTCGGTACCGTGCATTGCCCTTTCTCACATTGAGAGTTGGCGCAAACTTCGCCGGTACATCCAAACCCCGTAATATGATATGCTCTTTCACACATAAACCTCATTATATCTTCCTCAAAACAGCCACCATACCTACCTATTATGGCATTTCCATAGCCATTCCGAGATATATTGCCATGCAACTTTCCATCATTCCGTTCATCATGACACATTCATCATTGTCATATTGCTTAGCATGATCATGTAGTTGACATAGTATTTGTGGCAAAGCCACCGTTCAAAATTCTTTCATACATGTCACTCTTGGTTCATTGCATATCCCGGTACACCGCCGGAGGCATTCATATAGAGTCATCTTTGTTCTAGTATCGAGTTGTAATCATTGAGTTGTAAATAAATAGAAGTGTGATGATCATCATTATTAGAGCATTGTCCCAAGTAGGAATAAATAAAAAAAGAGAAAGGCCATAAAAAAAGAGAAGGCCCAAAAAAAGAGAAAGGCCATAAAAAGAAAAGGCTCAAAAAAATGAGAGAAAAAGAGAGAAGGGACAATGCTACTATCCTTTTCCACACTTGTGCTTCAAAGTAGCACCATGATCTTCATAGTAGAGAGTCTCTCTTGTTATTACTTTCATATACTAGTGGGAATTTTTCATTGTAGAACTTGGCTTGTATATTCCAACAATGGGCCTCCTCAAGTTCCCTAGGTCTTCATGAGCAAGCAAGTTGGATGCACACCCACTAGTTTCTTTTGTTGAGCTTTCATACATTTATAGCTCTAGTGCATCCGTTGCATGGCAATCCCTACTCCTTGCATTAACATCAATGGTGGGCATCTCCATAGCCCATTGATTAGCCTCATTGATGTGAGACTTTCTCCTTTTTGTCTTCTCCACATAACCCCCTCATTATATTCTATTCCACCTATAGTACTATGTCCATGGCTCGCGCTCATATATTGCGTGAAAGTTTATAGGTTTGAGATTACTAAAGTATGAAACAATTGCTTGGCTTGTCATCGGGGTTGTGCATGATGAGAGCATTCTTGTGTGACAAAAATGAAACATGACTAAACTATATGATTTTGTAGGGATGAACTTTCTTTGGCCATGTTATTTTGAGAAGACATAATTGCTTAGTTAGTATGCTTGAAGTATTATCATTTTTATGTCAATATGAACTTTTGTATTGAATCATTCGGATCTGAATATTCATACCACAATTAAGAAGAATTACATTAAAATTATGCCAAGTAGCACTCCGCATCAAAAATTCTGTTTTTATCATTTACCTACTCGAGGACGAGCAGGAATTAAGCTTGGGGATGCTTGATACGTCTCCAACGTATCTATAATTTTTGATTGCTCCATGCTATATTATATACTATTTTGGACATTATTGGGCTTTATTATCCACTTTTATATTATTTTTGGGACTAACCTATTAACCGGAGGCCCAGCCCAGAATTGATGTTTTTGCCTGTTTTAGGGTTTCAAAGAAAAGGAATATCAAACGGAGTCCAAACAAAATGAAACCTTCGGAAACGTGATTTTCTCATCAGATAAGATCCAGGAGACTTGGACCTTCCATCAAGAAAGCCACGAGGCGGTCACGAGGGTGGAGGGCGCCCCCCCCTAGGGCGCGCCCCCTGCCTCGTGGGCCCCTCGAAGCTCCATCGACGTACTTCTTCCTCCTATATATATCCACGTACCCCCAAACGACCCGGGATGAAGCCAAAAACCTAATTCCACCGCCGCAACTTTCTATATCCATGAGATCCCATCTTGGGGCCTGTTCCGGAGCTCCGTCGGAGGGGGCATCGATCACGGAGTGCTTCTACATCATCATCCAAGCCCCTCCGATGAAGTGTGAGTAGTTTACTTCAGACCTATGGGTCCATAGTTAGTAGCCAAATGGCTTCTTCTCTCTTTTTGGATCTCAATACAATGTTCTCCCCCCCCTCTCGTGGAGATCTATTTGATGTAATCTTCTTTTTGCGGTGTGTTTGTTGAGACCGATGAATTGTGGGTTTATGATCAAGTCTATCTATGAATAATATTTCAATCTTCTCTGAATTCTTTTATGTATGATTGGTTATCTTCGCAAGTCTCTTCGAATTATCAGTTTGGTTTGGCCTACTAGATTGGTTTTTCTTGCCATGGGAGGAGTGCTTAGCTTTGGGTTCGATCTTCCGGTGTCCTTTCCCAGTGACAGAAGGGGCAGCAAGGCACATATTGTATCATTGCCATCGAGGATAAAAATATGGGTTTTATCATATTGCATGAAACTATCCCTCTACATCATGTCATCTTGCTTAAGGCGTTACTCTGTTATTAACTTAATACTCTAGATGCATGCTGGATAGCAGTCAATGAGTGGAGTAATAGTAGTAGATGCAGAATCGTTTCGGTCTACTTGTCTCGGACGTGATGCCTATATACATGATCATACCTAGATATTCTCATAACTATGCTCAATTCTTTCAATTGCTCAACAGTAATTTGTTCACCCACCGTAGAATACTTATGCTCTTGAGAGAAGCCACTAGTGAAACCTATGGCCCCGGGTCTCTTTCTCATCATATCAATCTCCATCACTTTAGTATTGTTGTGCTTTTACTTTGCTTGTACTTTTACTTTGCATCTCTATACCAAAAATACCAAAAATATTATTTATCATCTCTATCAGATCTCACTTTCGTAAGTGACCGTGAAGGGATTGACAACTCCTAAGCGTGTTGGTTGCGTTGAGCTATTGTTTTTGTGTAGGTAAGAGGGACTCGCGCGTAGCCTCCTACTGGATTGATACCTTGGTTCTCAAAAACTGTGGGAAATACTTACGCTAATTTGCTGCATCATCCCCTCCTCTTCGGGGAAATCCAGCACAGTGCTCAAGAGGTAGCAGGGGGTTCCGGTAACCCCCGGTACTCCGGTATTTATCCGGTAACCCTCGGAACCCTATCGGTGTCCGAATATGACCTTCCAATATATCAAACATTATGTCTCGACCATTTCGAGACTCCTCGTAATTTCCGTGATCACATCCGGGACTCCGAACTACCTTCGGTACATCAAAACACAAAAACTCATAATACCGATCGTCACAGAACTTTAAGCGTGCGGACCCTACGGGTTTGAGAACTATGTAGACATGACCGAGACATGTCTGCTGTCAATAACCAATAGCGGAACCTGGATGCTCATATTGGTTCCTACATATTCTACGAAGATCTTTATTGGTCAAACCGCATAACAATACACGTTGTTCCCTTTGTCATCGGTATGTTACTTGCCCGAGATTCGATCGTCGGTATCTCAATACCTAGTTCAATCTCATTACTGGCAAGTCTCTTTACTCGTTCCATAATGCAACATCCCGCAACTAACTCATTAGCCACATTGCTTGCAAGGCTTATAGCGATGTGCATTACCGAGAGGGCCCAGAGATGCCTCTCTGACAATCGGAGTGACAAATCCTATTCTTGATCTATGCCAAAACCACAAACACCATTGGAGACACCTGTAGAGCACCTTTATAATCACCCAGTTACGTTGTGACATTTGGTAGCACACAAAGTGTTCCTCCGGTATTCGGGATTTTCATAATCTCATAGTCATAGGAACATGTATAAGTCATGAAGAAAGCAATAGCAGTAAACTTAAACGATCAAGTGCTAAGCTAACGAAATGGGTCAAGTCAATCACATCATTCTCCTAATGATGTGATCCTGTTGATAAAATAACAACTCATGTCCATTGTTAGGAAACTTAACCATCTTCGATCAATGAGCTAGTCAAGTAGAGGCATACTAGTGACACTATGTTTGTCTATGTATTCACACATGTATTATGTTTCCGGTTAATACAATTCTAGTATGAATAATAAACATTTATCATGAAATAAGGAAATAAATAATAACTTTATTATTGCATATCTGTATGTCTCCCACCTGGACTTGATCCCGGATGGAATTGAAGCGTCTCTTGATGTGCTTGGTTCTCTTGTGAAATCTGGATTCCTTTGCCAAGGCAATTGCACCAGTATTGTCACAAAAGATTTTCATTGGACCCGATGCACTAGGTATGATACCTAGATCAGATATGAACTCCTTCATCTAGACTCCTTCATTTGCTGCTTCTGAAGCAGCTATGTACTCCGCTTCACACGTAGATCCCGCCACGACGCTTTGTTTAGAACTGCTCCTACTGACAGCTCCATCGTTCAATATAAACACGTATCCGGTTTGCGATTTAGAATCGTCCGGATCAGTGTCAAAGCTTGCATCGACGTAACCATTTACGATGAGCTCTTTGTCACCTCCATAAACGAGAAACATATTCTTAGTCCTTTTCAGGTATTTCAGGATGTTCTTGACCGCTGTCCAGTGATCCACTCCTGGATTACTTTGGTACCTCCCTGCTAAACTAATAGCAAGGCACACATCATGCCTGGTACACAGCATTGCATACATGATAGAGCCTATGGCTGAAGCATAGGGAACACTTCTCATTTTCTCTCTATCTTCTGCAGTGGTTGGACATTGAGTCTTACTCAACTTCACACCTTGTAACACAGGCAAGAACCCTTTCTTAGCTTGATCCATTTTGAACTTCTTCAAAACTTTATCAAGGTATGTGCTTTGTGAAAGTCCAATTAAGCGTCTTGATCTATCTCTATAAATATTGATGCCCAATATATAAGTAGCTTCACCGAGGTCTTTCATTGAAAAACTCTTATTAAAGTATCCTTTTATGCTATCCAGAAATTCTATATCATTTCCAATCAACAATATGTCATCCACATATAATATTAGAAATGCTACAGAGCTCCCACTCACTTTCTTGTAAATACAGGCTTCTCCAAAAGTCTGTATAAAACCATATGCTTTGATCACACTATCAAAATGTTTATTCCAACTCCGAGATGCTTGCACCAGTCCATAAATGGATCGCTGGAGCTTGCACACTTTGTTAGTACCCTTTGGATCGATAAAACCTTCAGGTTGCATCATATGCAATTGTTCTTCCAGAAAACCATTCAGGAATGCAGTCTTTACATCCATTTGCCAAATTTCATAATCATAAAATGCGAAAATTGCTAACATGATTCGGACGGACTTAAGCATCGCTACGGGTGAGAAGGTCTCATCGTAGTCAACTCCTTGAACTTGTCCAAAACCTTTCGCAACAAGTCGAGCTTTGTAGAACGTAACATTACCGTCAGTGTCAGTCTTCTTCTTGAAGATCCATTTATTCTCGATGGCTTGCCGATCATCGGGCAAGTCAACCAAAGTCCACACTTTGTTCTCATACATGGATCCCATCTCAGATTTCATGGCCTCAAGCCATTTTGCGGAATCTGGGCTCATCATCGCTTCCTCATAGTTCATAGGTTCCTCATGGTCAAGTAACATGACCTCCAGAACAGGATTACCCTACTATTCTGGTGCGGATCTTGCTCTAGTTGACCTACGAGGTTCGGTAGTAACTTGATCTGAAGTTTCATGATCATCATAATTAGCTTCCTCACTAATTGGTGTAGGTGTCACAGGAACCAGTTTCTGTGATGAACTACTTTCCAATAAGTGAGAAGGTATAGTTACCTCATCAAGTTCTACTTTCCTCCCACTCACTTCTTTCGAGAGAAACTCCTTCTCTAGAAAGGATCCATTCTTAGCAACGAATGTCTTGCCTTCGGATCTGTGATAGAAGGTGTACCCAACAGTTTCCTTTGGGTATCCTATGAAGACACATTTCTCTGATTTGGGTTCGAGCTTATCAGGTTGAAGCTTTTTCACATAAGCATCACAGCCCCAAACTTTAAGAAACGACAACTTCGAGTTTCTTGCCAAACCACAGTTCATAAGGTGTCGTCTCAACGGATTTCGATGGTGCCCTATTAAACGTGAATGCAGCTGTCTCTAAAGCATAACCCCAAAAAGATAGCAATAAATCAGTAAGAGACCTCATAGATCGCACCATATCTAGTAAAGTATGATTAAGACGTTCGGACACACTATTACGCTATGGTGTTCCGGGTGGCGTGAGTTGCTAAACTATTCCACATTGTTTCAAATGTAAACCAAACTCGTAACTCAATATTCTCCTCCACGATCAGATCGTAGAAACTTTATTTTCTTGTTACGATGATTTTCCACTTCACTCTGAAATTTTTTGAACTTTTCAAATGTTTCAGACTTATGTTTCATTAAGTAGATATACCCATATCGGCTCAAATCATCTGTGAAGGTGTGAAAATAACGATACCCGCCGCGAGCCTCAACATTCATTGGACCACATACATCAGTATGTATGATTTCCAACAAATCTTTTGCTCGCTCCATTGTTCCGGAGAACAGTGTTTTAGTCATCTTGCCCATGAGGCATGGTTCGCAAGTACCAAGTGATTCATAATCAAGTGATTCCAAAAGTCCATCAGTAAGGAGTTTCTTCATGCGCTTTACACCAATATGACCCAAATGGCAGTGCCACAAATAAGTTGCACTATCATTATCAAATCTGCATCTTTTGGCTTCAACATTATGAATATGTGTATCACTACTATCGAGATTCAACACAAATAGACCACTCTTCAAGGGTGCATGACCATAAAAGATATTACTCATATAAATAGAATAACCATTATTCTTAGATTTAAATGAATAACCGTCTCGCATCAAACAAGATCCAGATATAATGTTCATGCTTAACGCTGGCACCAAATAACAATTATTCAGGTCTAAAACTAATCCCGAAGGTAGATGTAGAGGTAGCGTGTCGACGGCGATCACATCGACTTTGGAACCATTTCCCACGCGCATCGTCACCTTGTCCTTAGCCAGTCTTTGCTTAATCTGTAGTCCCTGTTTCGAGTTGCAAATATTAGCAACAAAACTAGTATAAATACCCAGGTGCTACTGTGAGCTCTAGTAAGGTACACATCAATAACATGTATATCACATATACCTTTGTTCACCTTGCCATCCTTCTTATCCGCCAAATACTTGGGGCAGTTCCACTTCCAGTGACCAGTCCCTTTGCAGTAAAAGCACTCAGTCTCAAGCTTAGGTCCAGACTTGGGTTTCTTCTCTTGAGCAGCAACTTGTTTGTCGTTCTTCTTGAAGTTCCCTTTCTTCTTCCCTTTACCCTTTTTCTTGAAACTGGTGGTCTTGTTGACCATCAACACTTGATGCTCCTTCTTGATTTCTACCTCCACAGCCTTTAGCATTGCAAAGAGCTCGGGAATCGTTTTATCCATCCCTTGCATATTATAGTTTATCACGAAGCTCTTGTAGCTTGGTGGCAGTGATTGAAGAACTTTGTCAATGACACTATCAACCGGAAGATTAACTCCCAGCTGAGTCAAGTGATTATGGTACCCAGACATTCTGAGTATATGTTCACTGACAGAACTATTCTCCTCCATCTTGCAGCTGTAGAACTTATTGGAGACTTCATATCTCTCAATCCGGGCATTTGCTTGAAATATTAACTTCAATTCCTGGAACATCTCATATGCTCCATGATGTTAAAAATGTTGTCCAAGTCCTGGTTCTAAGTCATAAAGCATGGCACACTGAACTATTGAGTAGTCATCACCTTTGCTCTGCCAGACATTCATAACATCTAGTGTTGCTCCTGCAACGGGTTTGGCACTTAGCGGTGCTTCCAGGACGTAATTCTTCTGTGCAGCAATGAGGATAATCCTCAAGTTATGGACCCAGTCCGTGTAATTGCTACCATCATCTTTCAACTTTGCTTTCTCAAGGAACGCAATTAAATTCAATGGAACAACAGCACGAGCCATCTATCTACAATAACATAGACAAGCAAAATACTATCAGGTACTAAGTTCATGATAAATTTAAGTTCAATTAATCATATTACTTAAGAACTCCCACTTAGATAGACATCCCTCTAATCATCTAAGTGATCACGTGATCCATATCAACTAAACCATAACCGATCATCACGTGAAATGGAGTAGTTTTCAATGGTGAACATCACTATGTTGATCATATCTACTATATGATTCATGCTCGACCTTTCGGTCTCAGTGTTCTGAGGCCATATCTGCATATGCTAGGCTCGTCAAGTTTAACCTGAGTATTCTGCGTGTGTAAAACTGTCTTACACCCATTGTAGATGAATGTTGAGCTTATCACACCCGATCATCACATGGTGTCTCGGCACGATGAACTTTGGCAACGGTGCATACTCAGGGAGAATACTTTTACCTTGAAATTTAGTGAGAGATCATCTTATAATGCTACCATCAAACAAAGCAGAATAAGATGCATAAAGGATAAACATCACATGCAATCAATATAAGTGATATGATATGGCCATCATCATCTTGTGCCTTTGATCTCCATCTCCAAAGCACCGTCATGATCACCATCGTCACCGGCGCGACACCTTGATCTCCATCGTAGCATCGTTGTCGTCTCGCCAATTATTGCTTCTATGACTATCGCTACCGCTTAGTGATAAAGTAAAGCAATTACAAGGCGATTGCATTGCATACAATAAAGCGACAACCATATGGCTCCTGCCAGTTGCCGATAACTCTGTTACAAAACATGATCATCTCATACAACAAATATAGCATCATGTCTTGACCATATCACATCACAACATGCCCTGCAAAAACAAGTTAGACGTCCTCTACTTTGTTGTTGCAAGTTTTTCGTGGCTGCTACGGGCTGAGCAAGAACCGTTCTTACCTACGCATCAAAACCACAACGATAGTTCATCAAGTTAGTGCTATTTTAACCTTCTCAAGGACCGGGCGTAGTCACACTCGGTTCAACTAAACTTGGAGAAACTGACACCCGCCAGCCACCTGTGTGCAAAGCACGTCGGTAGAACCAGTCTCGCGTAAGCGTACATGTAATGTCGGTCCGGGCCGCTTCATCCAACAATACCGCCGAACCAAAGTATGACATGCTGGTAAGCAGTATGACTTGTATCGCCCACAACTCACTTGTGTTCTACTCGTGCATATAACATCTATGCAATAACCTGGCTCAGATGCCACTGTTGGGGAACATAGTAATTTCAAAAAAATTCCTACGCACACGCAAGATCATGGTGATGCATAGCAACGAGAGGGGAGAGTGTCGTACAAATACCCTCATAGACCGTTAAGCAGAAGCTTTATGACAACACGATTGATGTAGTCATACGTCTTCACGGTCGACCGATCCTCGGTACCGAACGTACGGCACCTCCGCATTGAGCACACGTTCAGCTCGGTGACTTCTTGTGAACTAACGATCCAGTAGAGCTCAAAGGAGAGTTTCGTCAGCACGACGGCGTGGTGACGATGTTGATGAAGCTACCGTCGCAGGGCTTTGCCTAAGCACCGCTACGATATGACCGAGGTGGATTATGGTGGAGGGGGGCACCGCACATGACTGGGATAGATCAATGATCAACTTGTGTGTCTAGAGGTGCCCCCTGCCCCTGTATATAAAGGAGCAAGGGGGGAGAGGCGGCCGGCCAAGGAGGGCGCGCCAAGGGAGGGAGTCCTACTCCCTGTGGGAGTAGGACTCCTCCATTTCCTATTAGGAGTAGGAGAGGGGAAGGAAAGAGGGGGCCGACCCCCCTTGCCCTAAACCAATTCGGTTTGGGCCTTGGGGGGTGCGCCCTACACTCCCCTTTCTGCCCTCTATTTCCACTAAGGCCCATGTAGGCCCATTAAGCCCCCGGGGGGGGGTCCGGTAACCCCCGATACTCCGGTATTTATCCGGTAACCCCCGGAACCCTTCCGGTGTCCGAATATAACCTTTCAATATATCAAACTTTATGTCTCTACCATTTCGAGACTCCTCGTCATGTCCGTGATCACATCCGGGACTCCGAACTACCTTCGGTACATCAAAACACAAAAACTCATAATACCGATCGTCATAGAACTTTAAGCGTGCGGACCCTACGGGTTCAAGAACTATGTAGACATGACCGAGACATGTCTCCGGTCAATAATCAATAGCGGAACCTAGATTATCATATTGGTTCCTACATATTCTACGAAGTTCTTTATCGGCCAAACCGCATAACAATATACGTTGTTCCCTTTGTCATCGGTATGTTACTTGCCCGAGATTCGATCGTCGGTATCTCAATACCTAGTTCAATCTCGTTACTGGCAAGTCTCTTTACTCATTCTGTAATGCAACATCCCGCAACTAACTCATTAGCCACATTTCTTGCAAGGCTTATAGTGATGTGCATTATCGAGGGGGCCCAAAGATACCTCTCCAACAATCAGAGTGACAAATCCTATTCTTGATCTATGCCAAAACCACGAACACCATTGGAGACACCGGTAGAGCACCTTTATAATCACCGAGTTATGTTGTGACGTTTGGTAGCACACAAAGTGTTCCTCCGGTATAAGTCATGAAGAAAGCAATAGCAGTAAACTTAAACAATCAAGTGCTAAGCTAATGAAATGGGTCAAGTCAATCACATCATTCTCCTAATTATGTGATCCCATTGATAAAATAACAACTCATGTCTATTGCTAGGAAACTTAACCATCTTCGATCAATGAGCTAGTCAAGTAGAGGCATACTAGTGACACTATGTTTGTCTATGTATTCACACATGTATTATGTTCCAATTAATACAATTCTAGCATGAATAATAAACATTTATCATGAAATACGGAAATAAATAATAACTTTATTATTGCCTCTAGGGCAGATTTCGTTCATACTTGTGCCTCCAAACATTCCTTAAACCAGTTTTGCCATGAGAGTCCACCATACCTACCTATGGATGGAGTAAGATCCTTCAAGTAAGTTGTCATCGGTGCATGCAATACAAATTTCTCTCTAAATATGTATGATTTATTAGTGTGGAGAAAATAAGCTTTATACGATCTTGTGATGTTGAAGAAATAAAAGCGACGGACTGCATAATAAAGGTCCATATCACAAGTGGCAATATAAAGTGACGTTCTTTTGCATTAAGATTTCATGCATCCAACCATAAAAGCGCATGACAACCTCTTCATCCCTCTGCGAAGGGACTATCTTTTACTTTTATCTTCTATCCTTATACAAGAGTCATGGTGATCATCACCTTTCCCTTTTTACATTTCTTTTCTTTGGCAAGCACTTTGTGTTGGAGCGATCCGGATATATATACATACATATATATATATATACATAAACACTATTCTGATCACGGGATCAGAATAATATTCTGATCACAACATGAACTTCCCGAGTAACGCGCCTGACCTTCCCCGAGTACTAGGTTGAACTTCGGCTAAAAGGTGTCCAAATGGGGCTTGCGATATACCGTTGGATAGCTATGGACATCAGTATCATGACCCAACTTAAATTTTTGGCAAAATGTAAGCGGTTTAAGAGCAGTTTTGAAAACCGTTTTTTCTTCATACAAAAAACGTGAATCGTATTTTTTATCACATTTTTAAACCGTTTATCGGAATGAGGAAAATAATATAGCGTTGGAAAGCTGCTGCAAAACCGCTCCTTCCACATGTTGAAAGTTTTCTCTAATTCCCTACGGTTAAAGAGTAATTCAGAAAATCGTAAAATTTCACAAACCGAACACCCGAGTTCGTATTTTTGATGCCATTACTAAACGGCTAACCCAATTGAGGCAAATAATATGGCGTTGGAAAGCTTACGAAATTGCTCTACTTTTTTATGTTAAAAGTTTTTTCTAATTTTGAATTGTTTAAAAGTAATTTAGAAAACGGTACAAGTTCCACCGAGTTCGTATTTTCGAGCTAATTTTTCAACCATACGTCCAAATGCAGCAAATGATATGGCGTTGGAAAGCTTGAAGAAATGCGAAACTTTTTTGTGTATATTGTTTCTCCTAATTTATTACGGTTTTATGTCAGTTTTGAAAATGGTTAAAAACATATTTTTCCGTAATTTCTACAAACTTTTTTAGAATGGGGAAAATAATATACCACTGAAAAGCTACGGAAAATGTGAAACTTTTTCATGTTGATGGTTTTCTATGAATCCTGACCGTTTTCAAGTAATTTCGAAAATGGTGAGATCATTCGTTCTGCCTTTATCGCGTAACAGATTCTTCGAAAATGCACCGCGTGAAGAACCTGAACTTCTCGGCATGTCTACTTGAACTTCACTCTGTTTTTCACGTGTTTTTTTTCTCATAGCTCTCCATCCACTGCTCGTAGCTCTCCGTCCACTCACCGGAATTGAGCAAGTGATATACCAGTGGAAAGCTGCTGTAAACACGCAACTTTCCCGTGTTGATCATTTTTTCATACTCGCGACGATTTTAAAAAATTTTCATCTGATATTCATTCAGTGTAGTAGGTGAACTTCCTGCTTTTTTTACGTTGAACTTCTGTGACGTATTTTTCATTTGTAATTTTCTCATCCATTCGTTAGTGTTACACAAATAATATTCCTTCTGTACAAACATCTCTAACAATAATTTTTTTTAACTTTCTTCGATCGAGGACTTGAATTTATAACAACAAAAAATTTAGTATTTGCTTTTTATTCCTTTCTAATACCAAATGCACATCGTGTTGTACGTGGACTTCTCGCAGTTATCAATCCGAACTTCTCTCGGTTACGTGAAAATATTTTGTTTTTTATGAATATTAATCTGAATTTTCTATTTTTTTATGAATTTTGCGCTCTATTTTTCAAAGTTGAACTTCTTGTTATTTTATTTTTGGACTTCTTGTTTCCATTCTTTAATAACGAGGGAAATCTGAGTTTTCTATAATCATCGAACTTCTCCATCTTTTTAATATGGACTTCCTGGTTTTTATTAATCTTTTTATGAAATTTTGAAGTGCTCTATTTTTAAAAGTTGAACTTCTTGTTATTTAATTTTTGAACTTCTTGTTTCCATTCTTTTAATAACAAGGAAAATATGGGCTTTCTATAATTATCGAACTTATCCATCTTTTTAATATGGACTTCCTAGTTTTTTATTAATCTTTTTTTATGAAATTTTGAAGCGCTCTATTTTTTAAAAGTTGAAGTTCTTGTTATTTAATTTTTGAACTTCTTGTTTCCATTCTTTAATAACGAGAAACATCTGAGTTTTCTATAATCGTCGAACTTCTCCATCTTTTTAATATGGACTTCCTGCTTTAATTTCTTTTAGCAACGGAAAAAATCCTACATTTTGATAGACATCGAGCCGCCCCGCTTTCAAATTTGAACTTCGAGGTTTATTTTAAGAGAGAAAATGTTTTTTATAAAATTGTTTGAGATGCCTTTTTCAATGACCTTCTCTGGGTTTGTAACAAGCATTAAACCTGTTGCGCCACAAACATTATTTTTTGTAAATTGAACTTCATAGTTTTATTTTTCTTACAACGGTAATAATTTGAGTTTCCCGTATACATCAAACTACTCCTCTTTTTTAATTTGAATTCATCATTTTTATTCTTTAGTAACAAGGAAAATATGAGTTTCTTTATAAATATCGACTTCTCTATTTTGTAATTTGGACATCTTGGTTTATTTTCTTTTAGTGACGGCGAAATCCAAGTTTTGTAATAAATATTGAACATGTTTGTTTTTTAAATTTGAACTTCTAGTGTTTTTCTAGAAATGGTGATAATCCCGTTTGTACGATTTTTTGAACTGCTCTATGTTTAAAATCCGAACTTCTTAATTTTTTATTAGAAACGATGAAATATTCGTTTCAAAGTGCTCTCTTGTTTTTGTACTATTGTGTTATTTTTTCGTGTGAACTTCTTATGTCCTTCCCATCAATAGATTCAGATTTTCCATTTTTTTATACATCAAACTTTTGCATTACTTTATTTTGAACTTCTTGTTTGCATTCTTAAATAATGAGAAAAATCGCAGTTTCTATAATCATCGAACTTCTCCATCTTTTTAATTTGGACCTCCTAGTTTATTTCTTAGTAGCAGAAAAAAATCTAGTCATGTAATAAACATCGAACCACTTTTTGGAAAGTAGTATGCTTGTTGGCAATATCAATGAACATGTATAGAGCGGAGAAGCACAATTGATTTAACGAAACATTTCTGAGGATTTTGTAAAGAGTAAACTATATTCCCTTTTTTTATTAATTTTTGTTTCTGTTTGAGAACAAAGAGAACATTCTTTTTGCTGTTAATGATTTGAAGTGAATTTTATAGACTTCAATTTTGTTTTATGCTCTTTTTAAATTTGTTTGTCACTTCAAGTTTAAATTATTTGAACTTGCTGAGATACACATAACACACTTGACCTTCTCGAAAACAACATTTTGACCTTCACAAATAAAAATTTAGGCATACAAGACAAACAATGCATTCTCTGCATCCATTTTTTATGATGGCAACATGGGTGCAGGGGCTCGTCGATGTGTTGTACATTTTTGCAGACGGCAACAAGAATGGAATCAGTTTAACAAAACCAAAGAAACTAATTGTAGAACATGTGTAAACGAACCGAGGGGTACATTTCTTTTTTCAACAAACAAAACAAGTGATACATGTAGCCAAACCCACACAAATTTCAGTAGCAATAATAACATCTAAAAGGTATTTGCTGAAGATGATCATTGCATCATGTTGCTGCAACTTCTCTAAGTAGAGTCTCCATGTGCTCATGTGAGTGTATAGGGGAAGTTGGACTGCACGCATGCACTTTTTTGCAGACAACAGCCGCTATAGTCAAACAACAAGATGTTGGTGTGATCTAGGAGCTGCGGTGGCGAACGTCCTGGGGCCGCGTAGTTGAACGGCCCAAGTCGATGGAGTTGAACGGCGTTTGTGCTGCCGCAGCCATTGGAACGAGACTCCGTGGTGGCAGGGGAGCCTCGCCGGGGACCGAGAGTAATTGCACGATACCGTCCGAGCTTTGCCATTGGCATCAGCCGGGAGGTCGAGGAGCGGCATGGATCCGCTGGGGAAGCAACGCATCTGGCGATGGGTAGGATCCAGGGGGAGCTCCCTGGAGGTAGAGAAGGAGAAGGGGAAGGCAGAAGGAGGCAGGGAGGAGGAGCAGCGCACCTTGCCTGGGACCAAGCCGGGAGCTGGCGCTGGGCCGCGTGGCCGGCCATGAAAGTATTATTGGGGCAGAGCCAAGAGGAGGAACGAGAGAAAGGGGGCGCGGATCAGAGTTGGGCAGCGCGCTAGGGGAGGCGGCGACGGCATCCGGTGGTTGGGGTCCTCGGCCGCGGCGGCGGGATCCAGCGGTTAGGCACGAGGTCGCGGCCGCGGTTGAGGGTGGAAGGAGGCCACCGCCGCAGTGGAAGAAGTGGAGGAAGGCCGGCGACGACACGGGGGCAGGGGTGCGGGAGGGCTCATGGCGGCGGAGGCTCCTTGGAGGGCGCGCGCGGCGTGGAGTTCCGGCGGGATCTGAGGGCGGCGGCGGGATGAGGGGCTCGGGGAGGAGAGGTTGCGGGTGGATTGGGGAAGCAAGTCGAGGCAGGGAAGGTGGGTTTTTTTCTTATCGGAGGTTGGTTAAGATTTCCAAATTCGAGAAAACCTGATCGGCGCCTATATAGGGTGGACCGTGATCCGAATAACTATTCTGATCCTGGGATCAGAATAGTGCCACTCTCTCTCTCTCTCTCTATATATATATCACTTGGATGTAGGTTTTCACAAATTATTATCGTTGACATTACCCTTGAGGTAAAAGGTTGGGAGGCGAAACTATAAGCCCCTATCTTTCTTTGTGTCCGATTAAAACTTTGAACCCATAAATATCACATGAGTGTTAGCAATTGTGAAAGATTAAATGATAGTTGAGTATGTGGAGTTTGCTGAATCAAAGCTCTTACATAGACCCTTCCCGAAAATGAGATGAATTGCAATTGTTGATGACTAAGAGCACGGTTTGTTAGTTTTCAAGAAAGTTTATGATTTATACTTTAACATGTGAATACCTTGTTACTTGATCATGAGAAGTATTATGAGTTGAGCTACTGTTATGATATATAATGATGCTATAAAAAGTGATTGAAACTATCATTGATCAAACTTAAAGCACTTGCTAGCATTCACACTTCATAAATTATTTCTTTTATCATTTACCTACTCGAGCACGAGCAGGAATTAAGCTTGGGGATGCTGATACGTCTCCAACGTATCTATAATTTATGAAGTATTCATGCCATGTTTACAATAGTTTTATATGATTTTGGTATGATTTGATTAGAACTAACCTGAACTGACGTTGTTTCAGCAGAACTACCGTGGTGTTGTTTTTGTGCAGAAATAAAAGTTCTCGGAATGCGATGAAAATCAACGGAGAATTTTTCTGGAAAATATAAAAAATACTAGAACAAAAATATACTGGAGGGGAGTCTCATGGGCCCCATGAGGGTGGGGGCGCGCCCACCCCCTGGGCGCGCCCCTATGCCTCGTGGACTACCCGTGGGACCCCTGACTTGTTCTCGACGCCAACCTCTCCTGTAAATACCCAAACCTCCAGAAATTAACCTAGATCGGAAGTTCCGCAACCGCAAGCCTCTGTGGCCACGAGAAACAATCTAGGCCCTCTCTGGCACCCTGCCAGAGGGGGCCATCATCACCGGAGGCTATGGAGGAGGATCCCGGAGGGGCCATCATCACCATGAAGGCCAAGGACCAGAGGGAGAACCTCTCCCCATCCAGGGGGAGGCCATGGAGGAGGAAGCACAAGGGGGAAAACCTCTCCTCCTCTTTCTCGGTGGCATCGGAGTGCCATCGGGAGGGGAATCATTACCGTGGTGATCGTCTTCATCAACATCACCATCATCATCACCATCCTCATCTCTTTTATACGGTCTACTCTCCCGCACCCCTCTATAATCCCTACTTGAACATGGTGCTTTATGCCACATATTATGATCCAATGATGTGTTGCCATCCTATGATGTTTTGAGTAGATATCCTTTGTCTTTGGGTTGATTGATGATCTAGATTGGTATGAGTTTTATGTTTTATTTTGGTGCTATCCTATTATGCCCTCCGTGCCGCGCAAGCATGAGGGATTCCCGTTGTAGGGTGTTGCAATACGTTCATGATTCGCTTATAGTGGGTTGCTTGAGTGACAGAAGCATAAACCCAAGTAAGGGGGTTGTTGCGTATGGGATAAAGGGGACTTGATGCTTTAATGCTATGGTTGGGTTTTACCTTAATGATCTTTAGTAGTTGCGGATGCTTGCTAGAGTTCCAATCATAAGTGCATATGATCCAAGAAGATAAAGTATGTTAGCGTATGCCTCTCCCTCATATGAAATTGCAATGACGACTATCAGTCTTGTTAACAATTGCCTAGGACAATTTCGCACACTGAACCATCATTATTCCACACTCGCTATTTATAATATTTAGTAATATATTCTAACTTTATGATAACAACACCTACTTTTATATTTTAGCTCTCTGATATCATGCAAAGTTATCCTCTTCATACCCACAACGTAGTTTTATTTCTCATTTCTAGTTGGAAGCAAACATTCGGCGTACGTAGAGTCGTATCAGTGAAAGATAGGACTTGAGAGAATATTGATCTTACCTTTAGCTCCTTGTGGGTTCGACACTCCATACTTATCACTTCCACCTTTGGGAATTGCTACGATGATTCCCTGCACTTGGGGATTATCAAGGTACACATGCATGCTGCCACACGTTTGATTTAAGATTGGTGAAGTTGTTTATGTCATTAGCCCTTAATTGTTGCGCTGGGTCCATGCATGCCAACTTTTGACATAGTTGCATGCGTCATCCACCCTACCTCCCATACTTTTTTGTATTATCTCCAAATTTGAATCTGTTGTAGCTTTTGAATCGAAAGTACAAATTAAGTTTCATTTGAATATTCATGTTCCTTGCAACAATAACCTTTGAACAAGACTAATCATAAATACACTTTGATGATACATCCATTTTGCATCATGTTTCTTACTGTTATTTATGATATCTTTATGCATAATAATGCTTTTTGGAGTAATTCTCATGCCTTTTATCTCATAATTTGAAAGGTACACACAAAGAGGGAGAATTCCGGCAGCTAGAAATCTGGACCTGGAAAAGCTACGTCACGCTACCTATTCTACACAACTCCAAACAAGCTGAAACTTCACGGAGAATTTTATGGAATATATGAAGAATATTGGAGCAAATAAGTACCAAAGAGGGCCCACCAGGTGGGCACAACCCACCTGGCGCACCAGGGAGCCCAGGCGCGCCCTGGTGGGTTATGCTCACCCAGGCCCACCTCCGGTGCCCATTTTCTGGTATATGTCATTTTGACCTAGAAAAAATAGGGAGAGGACTTTCAGGATGGAGCGCCACCGTCTTGAGGCAGAACTTGGGCAGGAGCACTTTTGCCCTCCAGCGGAGCGATTCCGCAGGGGGGAACTTCCCTCTCGGAGGGGGAAATCATCATCGTCATCATCATCACCAACAACTCTCCCATCTTGGGGAGGGCAATCTCCATCAACATATTCAACAACACCATCTAATCTCAAACCCTAGTTCATCTCTTGTGTTCAATCTTGTTACCGGAACTATAGATTGGTGCTTGTGGGTGACTAGTAGTGTTGATTACTATATGGTTTATTTGGTGGAAGATTATATGTTCAGATCCATTATGCTATTTAATACCCCTTTGATCTTGAGCATGTTTATCACTTGTGAGTAGTTACTTTTGTTCTTGAGGTCACGAGAGAAATCATGTTGCAAGTAATCATGTGAAATTGGTATGTGTTTAATATTTTGATAGTATGTATTTTGTGATTCCCTTAGTAGTGTCATGTGAATGTCGACTACATGACACTTCACCACATTTGGGCCTAAGGGAATACATTGTGGAGTAGTTATTAGATGATGGATTGCGAGAGTGACAGAAGCTTAAACCCTAGTTTATGCGCTATTACGTAAGGGACCGATTGGATCCAAAAGTTTAATGTTATGGTTAGGATTTATCCTTAATACTTTATCGTAGTTGCAAATGCTTGCGGTCCACCCACATATCAAATTATCAAGGTAGCGAACACGAATTATCAAAGCACCGGTCCACCCACATATCAAATTATCAAAGTAGGAGGTTTGTTCAAGTGGGAGGTTTGTTCAAGTAGGGGGTTAATCATAAGTAGGAGGTTTGTTCAAGTAAGAACAACACCTAAGCACCGGTCCACCCACATATCAAATTATCAAAGTAGCGAACACGAATTGAATCAACATGATGAAAGTGATTAGATGAAAACCCTGTGTACCCTAAAGAACGCTTTGCTTATTATAAGAGACCGTTTTGACATGTCCTTTGCCTCAAAAGGAGGCTACCTTGCTGCATTTTTCTTATTATTATCATTACTTGCCCGTTACAAAATATCTTGCTATCAAACTACTCTGTTACTTACAATTTCAGCACTTGCAGATGTTCCCTTGCTGAAAACCACTTGTCATTTTCTTCTGCTCCTCGTTGGGTTCGACACTCTTACTTATCAAAAAGAGCTACAATTGATCCCCTATACTTGTGGGTCATCATTTGACAACTTTATTTTTTTTACCAAGTTTCAAATATCAAAACTTGATAGTCGTAATATTAAGTTTTTACAGACATTCACTAAGCCTATCAAGTTTCATTTGCTTTTATGGCTTAGGGTTTAAGTTTTAGTTTTTGAAATTTGTTGAATTTATGTTTTGTTCCTTCAAATTTTATTAGTTGAAACTTGGTGGTGTTTTTAAAACTTGTCAAACATATTCAAAAGTGGGCTTATTTCAGAGCACTCACCATAAGAAACACGGATATGCAAATAAAATATAAAGTGGACTTTTGGTTCAAAAGATATAATAGATTTAAATTTATAAGTCAAAAGAAAAGGCATGAGAGGTGGGGATGGGTGGAGCATGCACCTTGTGCCAAAAATTGTATCAAAAGCTACATGCATAGAGTAATTAAGCTCTAATTAAAAGACAACACATGAGTGCTACAAATTCTCGTCCTTTGTAGTTATGTTTATTTACATAATATCTTGTTTTCTTTAACACAGTACAAACACAGACGCTCATATACACGCACATACACTCATCTATATGAATACACGCATCCTACCCCTATGAGGATTTTCGAGAGACTGATCCGACAAATCATTTTGAGATTGACGAAATTAGCAAAGGCGCTTCGTAGTCGACGAGAACGTCCCCTCCCACTAAACGCGCATCACCGGAAATTCTAAAATAAATACATGAATAAATGCGAGCACTAGGACATGAACCTTGGTGGGTTGGGGATCCACCTAACTATCCAACCACAGATTGGTTCGCTTTTACATATGTTGTTTTAATTTGCAGAGTACCCCCTCGATTCGGTAAGGGTGATGCTTGACACATAACACGATATATATAAATTGCAACTTACTACTATAATGTAATTATAAAAATGATAAAATCATCATATGACCAACACTACTAGGAAAAGGCCTACTAATGGCGCACCAGTTTTGCCTACTAATGGCGCATCACTAGTGCGCCATTAGTATCACGCCACTAGTATTTATTACTAATGGCGCACCACTGGTGCGCCATTAGTATCTGGTATACTAATGGCGCACCACCCAGTGCGCCATTAGTATATAACACCATGCGCCATTAGTATGCCTCCCAGGGGCCATATTTAACCATGTGCTTTGGCACACTAATGGTGCACTGCGGATGGATGCGCCATTAGTATACTTGGCATACTAATGGCGCACTGTTTGGTGATGCGCCATTAGTATACTTTGGCATACTAATGGCGCACTCTGTAGTGATGCGCCATTAGTATGAATATTAGGTTTTATTTTTTTTTACTTTTCTGATTTTTGCACAGGTTACAAAATATATTATTTGACAGAATATAGACAGTAGCACATAGCAACAGCAGATTCATCGAATACAATAGAAGATTAGTCTCCGAATACAATTCATCATATTAGTCTCCGAATTCAAAAGACCGAACAAAGATAAAACATTACAAGTCTCGAGACCGCGAGTATCGAGTTTGTCTTCACATTACAAGTCGATATCGATCATCTAAACTACCATCGCATAGAAGAGAGCTGCGGTCATCACGATGAGCATCATCGCGATGAAACTAGTCTTCATCCGGTTCCTCCAACGCTCCCTCCTCTCTACCGCTAGATAGCGGGCATATCTAGATTCCGCCTCCGCCCTAGTGGTGTACCCTTTGTAACTGTTACCGCTGAAATGGTGAACCTGTCTCCGACACTCCTCCCAATCGTCATAGACTCCGGGAACCTTACCCTTGTACACGACATACGACAACATCTCTATGCACAAGCCGAACAACAGACAATACATACATAAGCAATATATAAGTATGCAACAAAAGGATCGGAAGAGAAAAGCAAGACATTAATAGCACGATTCATGGTCCTACTAATAAATAGCATCGATTACATCTAAGTTTAACGAATGTCCAAACCAAAGAGACATACAATTCATTAAAGTTCAATTACAACATGAGCCAATCAATGTTTCAGAACTACACATCACTACTTTCGACTCGACTCATGGACAGGAGCGTGGATAAAGCCGCCGTCTGTCGTGATGGTCATGAAATCATCAGCCTGCATTTGTAGCATTCCGTCTATCTCAATGTTGTACGGTTGATATCTAAGGAAGAACTGCCCCGAGGTATGAAGGACATCTTGATGGATGATGTCCGCAAACTCCGACTGGATGCGAAAGAATTCTTGTCTGATGTCCGCTTCCTGGATTGCCGACAAGCTCGCGGCCCAATCTTTGAGATTATTTGGTAGCAGAAGGTGATGATGGTCCCTTACGATCGCCCGCATGTGATGGAGGGCGTAGTAGGCATCCTTCTGACCGCCAGGCGGCTGCTTGACGCAGCAGAATGTCATATTGTGGGCGAACACGTGCTTGCCGTACTTACGAACTGCCCTGGTGAAGGTGCCTCCAGATTTGGCGTACCCGGGGAGAACATCATCAAGAACTTTCTTGATATTTGTGTAGTCTATCTTGGAGTTATGGTTCGGGTCGAAATACGTGGCCATGGAATATTTCGGTCTTAAGAGGATGAGTGTGCAATGTGTGTCACTGCACAGAACACAGAATGTTAGAAAAAAAGAACGATTGAAGTCTAAGAAATCATATGTTACGTGGCGGTTAAGGGATGACTTACTCGGGAAAGTAAGCCACAAGGAAGTTATCCTTATATGGGTTTGCCAGAATGACGTCTTCGAGGTGTGAAATCGGGACTTGGCGGTCCCCAGCGCTGCTCAAGAGCTTGGCACGCATGTAGAAGGGGTCGACGATCACGATGTCCGGGGTCTTGTCTCTAATGATCCACATCTCCATACTCAGCGAAAATAGCGGAACGAAGGTGTAGTGCAGCGGATGAAGGTTAAACATAGCAAAGATGTCATCAACCCGCAGGACGATCGTACCCCCGATGTCGCCATCCACAAAGCCCTTGCCCTCTCGCACCTTGGCCACGAAAACCGGGTATGCCAGATCATTCTCTCTGAGACGCCGCTTCTCCAAAGAAAGAACACTGTCATGCAGACTCCGCATAGCACCGGTTGCAGCATTGAGCAGATTTCTCGGTAGCATCGCCCTACCCACCACATGCACCCTCCTCGAGATATCCTTAGGTGAATGTGGCCCGTCCTGAGCACGGATCGTACTCAGTGCCGGCTGGCTCGCACCGGCGCCCTTTTTAGTCTGCCGTTTCTGGCCCTTCTTCTTGATCTACTGTAATGGGACCGAGTTCTGCTCACAGACCGCCTTCTTGAGCTTGTTGGGGCTGATAATGTTTGGCACCTCCGCTATCTAAGGCTCGGTGAAGGCGGCAGTTGGAGGCGTCTCCTGAGAACTGAACGCCAGACGACGCCTGTTGCAATTGGGTTTCTCCGCCGTACCAGCTAGATCGCGGTCGTCTTGTTTGGTTCTTGAGAAGGAGGCCCGCAGAACTCGTCACCGTACCCATGTTCGGCAAAGTACTTATCGATGTTGGTAAATGTACCATCGTCGTTGTCGTCGTCGTCCGGATCCTGTGCCATATGCATGTCCGGATCCTGTGCCATAGGGATGTCCGGCATGTCCGGTAGCGCTGCGGCGTTCTTGCCATGGCTTGGCGCCGGCACGACTGGCGGTCTTGTCGGTGGGGTGGTGTCCCCCGCCCCCAAACGAATCTGGCTCTTCGGCCAAAGCAGGGACCAGCTTACGCAGGCGCTGAGGGTCATCTCATCTTCTTCGTCGGCCCCAGTGGGTCGAATCGGATGTAACATCTCGTCGCAGCCTGGCAGCACCCGAACCACTTCAACCCTATACATTGTGGGTGGCATCGGATTACCGTGGAACACGGGGTTGCCCGGTTGAACGATTCTGCCCTTGGCGACATCGACCCACTCGCCGCCCACGAAGTGCAGGAGAGTGCAAGGAACGTCGGCGGCGCCCTGCGAAAACATGTAGGGCGTCAGGGATGCCCAGTCAAAGGCAAGGAGATGAAGTCCTCGGCCGAGAGGCTTAGTTACTGTGATGCCGTCGAGCTCGGCTAATGTCGAGGCACCGCCAACGGCGGGCGTGCAACTGACGGAGGGGCCGCTTGCTGGCGAGGTGCCGGCCGGCGTACACCCGGGTGCATTAAGCTCCAATGCCGGTGTCGGAGACACCAATACCGCCGCCGCCGGAGACACCAATGGCGCCGCCGCCGTAGACACCAATACCGCCGCCGCCGGAGACACCAATGGCGCCGCCTGCGTGTTGTGCGAGTTGCTGGCCGTGAAGCTGGGAATCGGAGGGCGGCCCCTGTTGGCCACCCGCAATCCACGTCGTTATCCCATGAATCAAGGTAGGCATAATGCCGGTGAGCGTCGATCCCAGTTGTTGTTGCACTTGCTCTTGGACCATCTCCGGAATCCACGCCACTTGCACCTCGAGTGCTTCAACCTCGCGCGACTAGCTTTTCGAGTTGGTCTTTTTCTCCTTTCGCCCACCAGCGGCATAGTATGACGACCATTTTGTGGACAAGCCTTTGCCGGCCACACGACCAGCTGACGTCGGCTTATTGAGCTTATCCCTGTTTTTCATTACATTCAACGCCCTATTCAAAGGGGTGTTGAAAGGGGAGCTCTGAGACGACCCCGCGCTACTGCTTTCTTTGTCCTGCGGAAGGAACGTGAACCATTTAGAAATATTGGGGATTAATTAGAATGCAACCATATGGAGCTAATTACGCGGGGGTGTATTCCTTACCAGAACAAGCTCAAGCTCCTTGGTCTTCGGATCCGTGGTAAGCTCCTTTGTTACCGGGTCCTCCTTGTATCGGGCCCTGAGAAAGTTCCTGGTCTGCTTGTCACTGTATTTCTCGAAGCGGGGCGGTAGGCCTTGCTCGGCACGCTCCGCGTCCTCCTTGTCCCATACAGGCTCCGCCACTCTGTAACCGTCGGGACCGAGTTGGTGGATCCCTATGTTCAACTGCCGCATTTCTTTCCCCCACTGACTTGATTCGGAGGTTACGGGGCTCTTGCACTTGATCTTGAACTCCTTGTAGTCATCTTCGCTAATCAAAGGATATTTCGCCTTGATCTTCTCATAACTATCACCTTTGTCAATCATTGCCTTCACCGTGCTTTTCCAAGTAGACAGGGTTGTGCTCATCCTCGTGAGGGTAGCACCGTTCACTTTATTACCCGAGAGGCGTGTGTTTGCGAACTCAGCGGGGAACTTGTATCGTTCGTGCAGCTTCGTGAAGAGGAGGTTGCGCAAATTCCCTCGGTCCTTATGCCTTAGGTTCTCGGTGTTGATCAAGGCGGTGCTCCGGAGAATGCACCCGAGCTGAATTGAGTACCCCTTGACTACGTGTTTGGGCGCCGTCGGATGCCTGTCGGAGTTCACTTCAGTAAATTCCTCCCTGACAGTGTCGAGCACGTTCGGGCGCCGGTCCTTCCGTTGCCTCTTCGGTTGGCTGCCATCTGTGCGTGCGCCGCCATCATCAGTGGTGGCATCCGCGGCGCCATCATCAGTGGTGTCATCCCCGACGCCACTAGGGGTTGTGTAGTCAGGATCGGTGTCTTCCGCGGCATCCTCATAGCGGTGAGGTTCTTCCTCCAACTCCTGGGATAGCTCCCAGAATTGCTTGCCGCCCGAACCGCCGGCCTCATCGTTGTGGGCCATGTTTCGCTCTAAATAGGAAAAAAGTTTGGTCAAAAAGTTGGTTATTGTCAAGGAACAAGATCATGGTCTCATCATTTAGGGTTTGTCGACACCGAGGCATCCTAAAAGCCTAAGCGTACATCATTTAGGTTCTCATCGACACCGAGGCACCCTATAGAAGCCAAGTTAAGTTTTCATCATTTAGGGTTTATCGATGCCGAGGCACCCTAGGTTGGGCCTAATCACTTGGCTCTATTGCCACCTATGTTGGGTTTATCATCTAAGGTTTATCGATGCTAAGGAGAATTCTAAGTTGGGCCTAATCACTTGGTTGTATTGCCACCTATGGTTTAATGCAGCAAGAATGGCAGGGCAGTTGATCCTACTTAACTAAGTACTAAGATACCTTGGCCCATGCATTAGTCGCAAGTACCCCATATGTCCTATTTTTAGCAAAGTCATGCTAAAATTCACGGAAAATTTCAGCATGACCTTTGCTAAAAATAGGACATATGGAGTACCCGAATTTGCCGGAACGGAAGTTAATCGACACTCCGGCAAACTCAAGGGCCTCTCGGGGTACCTGCAAATTCATCACGACACAACGGTCGGAGACAAAACCCAGCCACAGACCATATGGTCCTCTGCTTTCATATGGAAAAAAATAGCTCAACTTATGTGAGCTTCCATTCCAGATATAATAGGTCACCCAACAAAAAATCATCAATAGTATGATCAATTTTGAATCAATAGACATACTTCTCAAAAGAGGCATGATCAAATTCTGGTGCCCTTGACTTACTAGTATTTATCTCTTATGACTGATGAATGTGCATTGAGTCCAGAAGCAAAGACTCTACAGTGAAATGAAAAAAACCTTGGAAATATATTTATGATAACTCTAAATGGATCAGAAGGTGCAGATGCACTTGTAAAAAAAAGGTATGCATTTGCAGCAGCTTTGTTCTGATTATGACACCATTCTGTTAAGAAGGCAAAATAACATTATCATCCCAATTCATGGTTGAAGTTGAAGACCCTAAGCTTTAAAATGCCAAGTCTCACTTACGCATGTTAACTTATTTACCAGTTCAGAACTATCACCAGAAAATAGTAAATCCACATTGACCACATAATATTATTTTACAACCACTCAGTTTGTCCTTGACTGGGACACTTGAAGCACAAAACAACTAATGCAGAGCTAGGTTGTATGTTTGGCTTAAGGGTTTTCCTTTTCAAATTTTGACTTTGTTTCTAAACAAAGTAGGCTTCTATCCTGTCTAGAATGTAATGACGATGTCCTGGATAAGCTGAGTGTTTTTTAACAATTTTCTCATTTTGATAGCATCTGTATCACATTACACTTGATATATTTTCACTCTTGTGTGTTGTAATGAAGATGTCTTGGTGAGACTTGATATATGTCCAAAATTAGAAAAATCACAAGGTACTTTCTCTACCTAATAAACTCCATATGACCACATAAAACCCTGTTTAACACACCTGTAAAGAGGAACAACCCCCCTAAGGAGCTAGAAAGCTATATCGCCCACTGCCTCGTCGAATGTCTGTCAAGGGAAGAGATAAAGAGCATATAAAACATTACCCACACAAAAAAATGAGAGCATGTAAAAAATTTAAAAACGAGAACCATGAGTTATGAGAACTACAAATTAAGCAGTGCAGTGTTCAACTAGGCCTCAGACTCCAACTGTCAGATAACAAGAGAACAATTCACACGACAGCAAGCAGGTGTAACCAGAGGCAGAGGAGCATGAAGAGACAAGTCTCTAAAACTAGTCCATGAATCCATGATGCTGCTACATATTATTAATATTGAAACTAACAGAAAATGCTAACAAGTCTTGAGAACTAGCGCATGATGCTACGTAACCCTATCACCCAGAAACAAACCATCGAATCAGCATGCAAATGTAGTTACAGGCCAACGGAGAGATAAGCAGTTGGTCCAGAAAAACGCCTAGCTAGTGGAACATTAATTGATAGCTAAGGAGTGGCATTAGATACCGAACCACCGGCATAAGAATCAAGTGCTAGGAAGTCATGATTTCTCAATCGTGGCTCTGAACCCAAGCCCTTGGTAAATCTCTAGCTCAATAGAGAACACAGCCAAGGCTAAGCGTGACGCAGGCCAAACCAGAAGAATGAATAATCAAGGCGCTCGACCAGCAAATCAACTACACAGCGCGATTCGCGGGCGGCACACAGAGCACAGCCCAATCCAATCCAATCCTATCAGTCCAGCCCTAGGACCAAACCCTCCTAACCCTAGCAACCACGGGGTGCACCGACCCACATCTGACGCTACCAAATCGCATCGATCGCGCGGCGGTACCAAGGAAGGAAGGGGGTTGGGGGATTGGGGGCGTGTTACCATACCTTGAGGATGCCGAGCTTGATGGAGCCGTAGACGACGTCGACGCTGACCGCGGAGACCCTAGCCACCTGCAAAGCAACATCCATCGCGAGGACGCCGATCGTCGATCAGTCAATCAGTCAGCCAGATCTGATCCGCACGGATGTGGAGGAATCGGGGGGAGGGGCGCGCATGGGTAGCTTACGAGGGCGAGGGTGCTCTTGCCGGAGTCGTCTCCTCCTCCTCGTCCTCCTCCTGGTCCTCCTCCTCCGGCTCGGGGCGCGGGGGAGCTGCAGTGGTGGGGGCGCGGGGGTGGCGGTGCGGGGAAGCTGCGGTGGTGGGGGCGCGGGGGCGGTGGGGGTGGAGTCCGGCGGGGATCGGGGCGGCGGCGTCGGGGCAGCGCGCGGGTGGATCTGGCGAGGGAGAGGGACGAAGGCGATCTGGCGAGAGGGAGGGAATTAGCTAGGGGGAATCTTACTAATGGCGCACCCGCGGTCGGTGCGCCATTAGTAATCTTTTTTACATAGCAATGGCGCACCAGGCAGAGGTGCGCCATTAGTAATCTTTTTTACATAGCAATGGCGCACCAGGCAGAGGTGCGCCATTAGTAATCTTTTTTATATATAAATAGCAATGGCGCACCAGCCAGAGGTGCGCCATAAGTAATTTATTTTTATTTTTTGTTGCATGTAATAATTTTTAGAAAATGAATATGAATATGAAAAAGTAATATTTTTTATAAAAACAGTAATAATTGTTGTTTAACAACAATTGTAGTCTACGCTTTATTATTATTATTTTTTAAAAATGAATATGAATATGAAACGGGGGGTGCTCGTCGGCGGCGGTGGAGCGGGGGAGGGTGCGGGGGGTGATCGGCGGCGATGGGGGTGGGGGGGGGGGGGGGGGGGGGGATCGAGATCGAGATGGAGGGGGATAGCGATCGAGATGGAGGGGGATCGAGATCGAGTGTCCTCATGAATATTCAATATTTTATCATATTGAATATGAAAAAATATCATCAAATTTGAAAAAATATTCATGAATTCAAAAAGTGCCCATGAAATTTAAAAATATTCATGATATCAAAAAGTGCCCATGAAATACAACCGAGAAATGAAGACTACGATTTAAATACAGTCGATCTTAGCTAGCTATCTGTTCATAATCTTCTTGCCCTTCTTTTTCGCAAATGGAGTTCTTCTGTGGAACGGACGTCCTTTAGGTAGGGTGGTCCTGCTTCTTCTTGTGGTGTATGCTGCTACTACTTCATCGTCGTCGTCATGTTCGATCTTCGGGTCGCCGTACTTGTCGAAGTCTTGCTCATTGGCTACTCCATCCATTCCGATGATCTTCCTTTTGCCTCTCCTCACAACAACACGACTGGGCTTTGACGGGTCGGTAATGAAGAAGCATTGGTCCACTTGGGAAGCCAGTACCCATGGCTCATTTTTTGCGGTGACGTTTGCGCCCGCGGTCTTGGATTTGGCTTCGGGTATAACCATGGTGGTGAAATACCGGTCTTCTTTTAGGACGCTCTTGGCCCATCTGACACGGAACATCGGGACCTTCTCTCCAGCGTAGCTCAGCTCCCAGATCTCCTCGATCCTTCCGTAGTATCTGTCCTTGTCGTTACCGGTGTAGGATTCCACCGTTACCCCGGAGTTCTGATAACCATCGCTCTTCATGTCCTTGTCCTCGGTGTAGAATGTGTAGCCGTTGATATCGTACGCCTCATAGGTCATCAGGTTGTGCTCGGCGCCCTGTGACAAGGCGAATATGAGTTGTTCTTCCGCGGAAGAATCCTCATGTAAAGGGTATGACAAAAGCTTCTGCTTGAACCAATGTGTGAAACATGAGTTGTGCTCTTTGATTATATCTTCGTCTGTCCTCTATTGGCCTCGGTCATTGTACGTCTTCTCAATAAAGGTTTTGTGCTCTACCACCCAAGGATCGACCACGTCTATGTGCTGTGGCGCGACTAGGTTTGCTCTTTCAAAGTCGGCGAGTCGACCCTCGAAGTCGACATGCATTTCGCGGCGACCCTCATGGTGACCCCATCCAGCGAGCCTGCCGAGGTGCCTGTTGACAGGCAGACCAACGGGGTTCTCGATGCCTAGATAATTCGTGCAGTAGGAGATGCACTCTTCGGTCAGAAAGCCCCTGGCTATACTTCCCTCTAGACGTGACATGTTGCGAACGTATCCTTTGATGACACCATTCATCCTTTCGAATGGCATCATGTTGTGCAGGAACGTCGGCCCGAGTTGGATGATATCCTCCACGATATGGACCAGCAGATGCACCATAATGTCGAAGAATGCGGGCGGGAAGTACATCTCAAGCTCGCATAGTATCACCACGATCTCTTCCTATAGCCTTCTGAGTTGCCTCACGCCAACCGACTTCCGAGAGATTATGTCGAAAAAGTTGCATAGGCCAAATAGTGTTTCACGGACGTGCGCATCCACGATCCCACGGATTGCAACTGGAAGTATCTGCGTCATCAGCACGTGACAGTCGTGAGACTTCATCCTGCTGAACTTCTGCTTCGCTGGGTCTAGGTATCTGCTTATCTTCCCCGCGTAACCATAAGGAAGTTTTACTCCTACGAGGCAGGTGAAAAACTGCTCGATCTCCTCCTGACTTAGAGTGAAGCACGCGGGAGGGTAGTCATTTCCGGTCTTCTTGGCCTTTTTGCCTTTGCGACGACTTTCTGTGTCCTGCTTCGTGTCATCATCATCATCATCATCATCATCATTAGCGTGAAGCTCCTGCCTGATGCCCATTGATTTCAAGTCTGCCCTTGCTTTCGGCCCATCTTTGGTCCTCTCTGGCATGTTGAGCAGGGTACCAAGCAGACTCTCGCACACGTTCTTCGTGATATGCATGGCATCAAGGCTGTGAGGCACATGGTGGATCTTCCAGCACGGCAAGTCCCAGAAAACAGACCTCGTTTTCCATACCTTCAGCAGCGGCTCTGGCGCCTTTCGCTTCTTTCCCGGCTCTGGCGCCTTTTGCTTCTTTCCCGGCAGTGGGCAATCTTTCCAATTTTTCAACAGCCCGTCTATTTCCTTGCCGCTCCTCGTACGCGGGTGTCTTCGGAGTTCGGTTTCACCATTGAACAGATCCTTGCGTTTCCTCCACGGGTCATCGTCGCGAAGCCACCTTCGATGTCCCATGAACACGGTTTTCGAAGACCCGGGATCTCTATCTAGCTGGCGATACATTGTGTCATCCATGCACCTGACGCATCCAGAAAATCCATGGACCACCTGCCTCGCGAGATATCCGTAACCGAGATAGTCGTGCACCGTCGTGAGCAGTGCGGCTCTCATAGGGAAATATTCTTTCTCTGCGGCGTCCCATGTATTGGCTGGCATTTTCCACAGCGTGTCTAGCTCCTCTTTCAGCAGCCCCAGATACATATTGATGTCGTTCCCTGGTTGTTTCGGCCCTTCAATTAGCATACTCATGTGAATGTACTTCCTCTTCATGCACAACCAGGGGGGAAGGTTGTACATCCACACAAACACAGGCCAGGTGCTATGTGTGCTTCTCTACCTGCCAAACGGATTGACTTCATCGGTGCTCGCGCCCAGCACGATGTTCCTTGGATCCTTCCCAAATTCTGGGTGTTCAAAGTTCAATGCTTGCCACTGGCTCCCATCCTTAGGGTGACTCACCATCTTGTCTTTTTTATTTATCTCGGGATCATTTGCGTCATCTTCTTGCTTCTTCTCCTCCCTATCCGCATGCCAACGCAGGAGCTTTGCTACCTTAGGGTCCGCGAAATACCGCCGCAGACGAGGAGTGATCGGAAAGTACCACACCACTTTTCGAGGAGCTTTCTTCCTCTTCTTGTATCGAGTGACGCCGCACACCGGACATATGGTAGACTCCGCGTGCTCGCCCCGATAAATGATGCAATTGTTCATGCACACATGGTATTTCATGTGCGGTAAATCCAGAGGACACACGACTTTCTTCGCCTCCTCGAAACTGGTCGGGCACTTGTTCCCCTTGGGAAGACGTTCGTGCCAGAATGACATGTTCTCGTCGAAGCATGCGTCGGTCATTTTGTGTTTTACCTTCATCTCCAAAGCCATGAGCGTTACTTTCAGGCGGGTATCCTCGGGTCTGCATCCTTCATACAATGGAGTAACTGCGTCTATCTCCAGTTGATCCAGCTTGGCTTTCTCTCGGGCGGCAGCTCTTGCGTTATCCGTCTGCTTGAGAAGCAGCTCTTGAATATGAGGGTCCTGCACCCAGCCCATCGATGGTCCATCGTCGTTTGCTCCTCCGGCATCTAGATCTTCATGATCATGCCCTTCGTCTGCTCCGGCATCTTCCTCATCATCATGTCCGGCATCTTCTACATGATGACTGTGTACAGCATCACCGTCGTGATCATGTCCTGGAGATTCTTCGTCTTCTCGCCCACCCGAGCCGCGGTGGTTGTCTTGCTGCCCTTCCTCATTTCTTGCCCGGCCCCCATGGACGACTTCATAGTCATCTTCATCACCTTGCCACCGATAGCCATCCATGAAACCACGCAAGAGCAGGTGGTCCCGCACCTTCCCGGAATCCGGGTCCGCAATAAGGCTCTTCAGCTTGCATCTTCGACACGGACATCTTATCTCCGTCTCGTTCTTTTGAAGCATCTCAGCCTTCGCGGAACTCAAAAACCTATTCACGATGCCTTCGGTCATCGTGCGGACCATGGTCGCCTGCGGGGTAGAGCAAAACGATATTTTAGAACCAAGAAAAAATTTGGCATGACTTTCCCTAAAAATAGGACCAAAAAGAATGCATAGTGCCAAAATTCTCGCCGAAACGGAAATGAATCAACATTCCGGCAAAATATTGGCAACTATCGCATTTCAAATACCGGTACCTACAAACACAAACATATATGCAACACCACAAACATACATAGATCTAGCTAGGACACAAAAAGTGCATGTGCACGTTGTTGGAGCGAGCTAGGGAGAAAAAAAGTAGATCTACAACATGAAGATAGCTTTCCCCTTACTTACCTATCAAAAAAAGGTAATTTCAACACTTAATTTTGATGAATCTATGGTGCAAATGAGGTGAGGAGGAGGAGGCAGCCGACAAGCTTAGAGAAGGAGGTGGGGGGAATGAAGTGGGGAAAGTGAGTGTGTAGGTGTGGCTGTCCAAAAATATCTAGCTGGTCTCAGGTTACTAATGGCGCACCACACAGACATGCGCCATTAGTAACCCAACATACTAATGGCGCACCACACAGACATGCGCCATTAGTAGTTTTGCAAAAAAGTAAAAAAATAATTTTTATACTAATGGCGCACCGTGGCACAGTGCGCCATTACTAGTTTAAACTAGTAATGGCACACTATGCAACGGTGCGCCATTAGTAGTTTTGCAAAAAAGTAAAAAAAAATACAGTAGTGGCGCACTCTGTGGCTGGTGCGCCATTAGTAGTTCTAACTACTAATGGCGCACTCTGCCCGAATGCGCCATTAGTATGTTTGAAAAAATGAAAAAAAACATTTTGTTACTAGTGGCGCACCATGTGCCTGGTGCGCCATTAGTGTCTTCCACACTAATGGCGCACCAACACATGGTGCGCCATTAGTATATGGTACTGGCGCACCACATGTCTGGTGCGCCATTAGTGTCAATTCCATCTATAGCCCTTTTCCTAGTAGTGCAAACCATTATCCAAATGCTTCACACATCCAATCCACATAATTCCAAAAATGTTGATGGTGAAAGTTTAAATTTTTGACCAAAGCTATATCAATCAAAATTCAAAAGTACCATCTCATTATTTCAAATGTGCTCAGGGCATTTCTAACCGATCCCTTATAACCGGTTAGAGGAGTAAAAATTCGATTTTACTCCTCTAACCGGTACCTAGGCGATCCCTTATCCGTCGTAAGGGAGTAAAATATTTACTCCGGCCCCAAATTTCTCCCTAAGTTTACTGCACCACACGACGGCTGAGTAAAAGTCGTGCCCCTCCATCGCGCCGCCCTCGCCCCTGCAACTTCGCTGACGCAATTCCCTGCGACCGCCCACCGGCCCCGCTGCTACCTCATCGCCTCCCTTGCCCCCACCATCCTTCTGCCCGACGTTGAGCCTGTTCAGCCCCCGTCACCGTCGCTAGAATCAGGGTGAAACGCCATCGTCGCCATTGTTGATTCGTCGGATTGCTTTGTTGCTTCTTCTTTTTTTGTTGGCTGCCGCATCTCACCTGGATTGCACACCACTGTAGGTCATTCCCTCTCATCGATGTCAGTCTATTTGTTCAGAACGACACCGGTCGACCGATGCACCACCACAGCACCGCAAGCATTCGATGAATTTCCTAGGTGAGTATTTTTTATTATTTCTTTGTGAACCGAGCTATTTGGATTGAACCTAGCCATTTGTATTGTAGATGAAGAGGTTGAGGGAGATGGCCTTGGAGGACTCATCATCATTGAAAGTGTGTTATATCGACTAGAGGGGGGGTGAATAGGCGATTTTTATGAAATTCTTCACTGAGGAATTTGCCGGCGAAGAACTACTAGCAGCGGAATAAGTACTCAAAAGTAAACATAATAGAATACAAGCATAGTCATCATGATGAAATGAAGACAGGCACAGAGTACAGGAAGCGTAATCACAGGATAACACAGGATGAAGATAGACAGACTGAAGAATTTGAACTGAGGAAATTGAGAAAGTCTTCAGTCAAAGTCTTCAAACACAGATATGAACAAACACACAACACAGTTATGAGGAAATGAAAGAGTTGAGGAAATAGAACCAGTAAGCTTGGTGAAGACAATGATTTGGTAGACCAGTTCCAACTGCTGTCTCAGTTGTACGTCTGGTTGGAGCGGCTGAGTATTTAAACTCGAGGACACACAGTCTCGGACACCCAGTCCTGAACACACAGCTCAGGACACCCAGTCCTCACCGTATTCTCCTTGAACTAAGGTCACACAGACCTCGCCCAATCACTCGTGGTAAGTCTTCAGGTGACTTCCAAACCTTCACAAACTTGGTCACTCGGCAATCCACAATTCCTCTTGGATGCTCTAGACCATGATGCCTAACCGTCTGGAAGAAGCACAGTCTTCAAAGGTAACAAGCGTCGGATCCACGCAGGATCAATCTCTTCAGTGATGCTCAATCACTTGGGGTTTGTAGGTGTTTGGGTTTTGGGTTTTTGGTTTTTCCTCACTTGATGATTTTCGCTCAAAGTCCTCAGAGGATGGGTTGCTCTCAAATGACAAGTGTCAGTTTCTCTCGGAGCAGCCAACCAGCTAGTGGTTGTAGGGGGCAGCTATTTATAGCCTAGGGAGTAGCCCGACATGATAAGACATAAATGCCCTTCAATGATATGGCCGTTAGGTGGATAGATATTTTGGGACAGCTGGCGCATAGCACAGCAACGGTCGGAATTTTGAGTAGTAAAATCCTCAAGGCTATCATGTTCCTCACTGTGTAGGCAATCCGCACTGGTGAATTTCTAACTCCTCAATCAGGACAAATTCCTCAGAGACCAGAAGAACTCCGTCTCTGTCACTGAAGAAATTAGCAGAACTATATGAGATTTCCAATGACTTCACTCGAAGGGATTGGTAGGTGTAGGATTTTGAGTTGAGCATCACATGGAAATTTTTCCTTAGTATTTCCTCGACCCCCTTTAACAGTATGACTCAAGAAAGAGAGAAACAAAACTATGAAAACGAAAGTCTTCAAGCTTCATATTCCTCGCATGAATATCAAGTCTTCACGGACACACCAATTTCTTCACTCAAAGTCTTCATGAAAGTCTTCAGAAATACCAAAATCTTCAGTTGAAGATATTCATTTTTAGGGGTCGACTTGTCCTGTAAATATCAAGCTCCTCATAGACTTATAGACCTGTGTACACTCACAAACGCAGTAGTCCCTTAACCTATAAGTCTTCAATACACCAAGATCACTAAGGGGCACTAGATGCACTTACAATCTCCCCCTTTTTGGTGATTGATGACAATATAGGTTAAGTTTTCAACGGGGATAAACATATGAAGTGTAACTACTCATATTGAGGAATTTTATTACAAGATATAGAAGAACTCCCCCTGAAGATGTGCATAGTGAGGAATTTGCCTTTGAAGCAATGCACACTTGAAGAGTTGAATCATGGAGATCTCCCCCTATATCTTGTAGTTCATACACGCATTTAACATATAATATGAAGAATTTGAAATGCATGATGAAATATGGTGCCTGATGAAATTCAGCATGCATGCAATAATATTAGTGAGGAATAAGCATGCAGAATAGTGCATCAAAAGCATCAGAGCACAGTGCATCAAAAGTATCAGAGCACCATCGGGTTTAAGATTACAACTCGATCCAATAAAGTTTCAGAAGAACGAGAGTTGTAACTTAGCAAATAAAAAACGCCCATATAGTAGACCCGCTTGAAGACTAACTCATATTTCTCCCCCTTTGTCATCGAATGACCAAAAGGATCGAAAATGAGGACTAACGCCCCTTAAGATAATCATGTTGATGAAGGAGCGCCAACGTTGTTGGGGTCGTTTGTTGATGTAGGGCCTGCCGCAGTGTCGTCCAAATCTTCATGTTCATCAGTGTTGCGTGATGAAGAATATGAGCTGGCCACCTGAGGGAGTCCTGGATTAGGGGGTGTCCGGATGGTCGGACTATACCTTCGGCCGAACTACTGGACTATGAAGATACAATATTGAAGACTTTGTCCCGTGTCCGGAAGGGACTTTCCTTGGCGTGGAAGGCAAGCTTGGCGATACGGATATGTAGATCTCCTACCATTGTAACCGACTCTGTGTAACCCTAGCCCTCTCCAGTGTCTATATAAACCGGAGAGTTTTAGTCCGTAGGACGAACAACAATCATACCATAGGCTAGCTTCTAGGGTTTAGCCTCTCTGATCTCGTGGTAGATCTACTCTTGCACTACCCATATCATCAATATTAATCAAGCAGGACATAGGGTTTTACCTCCATCAAGAGGGCCTGAACCTGGGTAAAACATCGTGTCCCCTGCCTCCTGTTACCATCTGGCCTAGACGCACAGTTCGGGACCCCCTACCCGAGATTCGCGGGTTTTGACATCGACATTGGTGCTTTCATTGAGAGTTCCTCTGTGTCGTCACTTTTAGGCCCGATGGCTTCTCCGATCATCAACAGCGATGCGATCCAGGGTGAGACTTTTCTCCCCGGGCAGATCTTCGTATTCGGCAGCTTTGCACTGCGGGCCAATTCGCTTGGTCATCGGGAGCAAACCGAAAGCTACGCCCCTGGCCATCAGGTCAGATTTGGAAGTTTGAACTACACGGCCGACATCCACGGAGACTTGATCTTCGACAGATTCGAGCCACAGCCGAGCGCGCCGCACTGTCACGATGGGCATGATTTAGCTCTGCCACCGAACAGTGCCCTGGAGGCCGCACCCGTGTCCGCTCCGACCCCTAGCTCGGAGCCGATTACACCAACCAAGGATGGGAGGTTAGACACCGCCTCGGGGGCTGCAATCTCTACGGCGATCGAGCTGAACACCAGCCCTATTCTCTGCGAAGCCCGTGACTCCAAGGAGACGGACTCCTCTCTGGACTCCGAGCCCTCTGCGCCCCGACTGATCGAACCCGATTGGGCGCCGATCATGGAGTTCACCGCCGCGGACATCTTTCGGCACTCGCCCTTCGGCGATATTCTGAATTCACTAAAGTCTCTCTCTTTGTCAGGAGAGCCCTGGCCGGACTATGGTCGGCAAGGTTGGGATGCGGATGATGAAGAAATCAAAGCCCACCCACCACCCACTTCGTAGCCACTGTCGTTGATTTAACCGACATGCTCGACTTCGACTCCGAAGACATCGACGGTATGGACGCCGATGCAGGAGACGATCAAGAACCAACGCCTATAGGGCACTAGAAAGCCACCTCGTCGTATGATATCTACATGGTGGACACCCCAAAAGAAGGCAATGGCGATGGAACAGTGGAGGATGACCCCTCCAAGAAGCAGCCTAACCGCAGGCATCAGCGGCGCCGCTCTAAATCCCGCCAAAACAAAAATGGTGATTCCGGCACGGGGGATAATAACACCCCGAACAGTGCCGAAGACCACCACCTCCAGCAAGATTCAGCACGGGAGGATAGAGAAGCCAGCCCTCATGAGAGAGCGGCAGACAGAGAGGTCGAGGACGATAATTATATGCCTCCCTCCGAAGACGAGGCAAGCCTCGACGATGACGAATTTGTCGTGCCGGAGGATCCCGTCGAACAAGAGCGTTTCAAACGCAGGCTTATGGCCATGGCGAGCAGCCTCAAGAAAAAATAGCAACATCTTAGAGCTGATCAAGATTTGCTAGCCGGCAGATGGACTGAAGTCCTTGTGGCCGAAGCGTATGAACTCGAACGCCCCTCCAAGAGCTACCCAAAGCGCAGGTTGCTACCCCAATTAGAGGAGGAAGCACCTAAACCTACATCACCGGCGCATGATGCGGCCGACCGGCCACCCCGTGGCCGCGACAGAGAGGCCTCTCGGCCCTCCACTCAAGCCGCACCCCGGCACCGCTCAAAAACTACCAAGGCATGGGAAAATGCGCCAGACCTGCGAGATATATTGGAGGATAAGGCAAGGCAAACAAGATCGATCAACGGATCACGTGGGCACCCCACGGCACGAGACGGCACTTGTCACGCTGGATACAGTAAATCCGGCCGGGCCGAACACAGTAGACAAAGCTCGTTTGAGCTGCGTCGTGATGTAGCCCAATACAGAGGCGCCGCACACCCACTATGCTTCACAGATGAAGTAATGGATCATCAAATCCCCGAGGGTTTCAAACCCGTGAACATCGAATCATACGATGGCACAACAGATCCTGCGGTATGGATCGAGGACTATCTCCTTCATATCCACATGGCCCGCGGTGATGACCTACACGCCATCAAATACCTCCCACTCAAGCTTAAAGGACCAGCTCGGCATTGGCTCAACAGCTTGCCAACAGAATCAATTGGTTGTTGGGAGGACTTGGAAGCCGCATTCCTCGACAATTTCCAGGGCACTTATGTGCGACCACCAGACACCGATGACCTAAGCCACATAATTTAGCAGCCAGAGGAATCGGCTAGACAATTCTGGACACGGTTCCTAACCAAGAAAAATCAAATCATTGATTGTCCGGACGCAGAGGCCCTAGCAGCCTTCAAGCATAACATCCGCGACGAGTGGCTTGCACGGCACCTAGGATAGGAAAAGCCGAAATCTATGGCAACCCTCACGACACTTATGACCCGCTTTTGCGTGGGAGAAGACAGATGGCTAGCTCACAGCAATAACATGACCAAGAGCCCTGGTAATTCGGATACCAAGGACAGCAGTGGCAGGTCGCGTCGCAACAAGCAAAAGCGCCGCATTAACGGCGACAATACTGAGGATACAGCAGTTAATGGCGGATTCAAAGGCTCTAAACCCGGTCAGAGGAAAAAGCCATTCAAAAGAAACACTCTGGGCCCATCCAGTTTGGACCGAATACTCAACCGCTCATGCCAGATACATGGCACCCCCGAAAAACCAGCCAACCACACCAACAGGGATTGTTGGGTGTTCAAGCAGGCAGGCAAGTTAAATGCCAAAAGCAGAGACAAGGGGCTGCATAGCGATGACGAGGAGGATCCCCGGCCGCCGAACAACAGTGGACAGAAAGGTTTTCCCCCACAAGTGGACGGTGAACATGATATACGCAACCCACGTCCCCAAGAGGGAGCGGAAGCGTGTGCTAAGGGACGTATACGCGATGGAGCCAGTCGCCCCAAAGTTCAACCCATGGTCTTCCTGCTCGATCACTTTTGATTGAAGGGACCATCCCACTAGCATCCGTCAGGGCGGATTCGCCGCATTGGTTCTAGACCCAATTATTGACGGATTTCACCTCACTAGAGTCCTTATGGATGGCGGCAGCAGCCTGAACCTGCTTTATCAGGATACAGTGCGGAAAATGGGCATTGATCCCTCGAGGATTAAACCCACCAAAACGACCTTTAAAGGCGTCATACCAGGTGTAGAAGCCAATTGTACAGGCTCAGTTACACTTGAAGTTTTCTTTGAATCTCCGGATAATTTCCGAAGCGAGGAGTTAATCTTCGACATAGTCCCGTTCCGCAGTGGCTATCACGCACTGCTCGGGCGAACCGCATTTGCCAAGTTCAATGCGGTGCCGCACTACGCATAACTCAAGCTCAAGATGCCAGGCCCTCGAGGCGTCATCACGGTCAATGGAAACACCGAACGCTCTCTCCGAATGGAGGAGCATACGGCGGCTATCGCAGCGGAAGTACAAAGCAGCCTCTCAAGGCAATTCTCCAGTCCGGCCATTAAACGTCCGGACACCGTCAAGCGCGCTCGGAGTAACCTACAACAAGACCGCCTGGCACGTTCCGAGCAAGCGTAGCAATGCGGCCCCAACCCCAGCCCTCGCAAACTTGCGAAACCAGTGTTGCGCGTACATAACTACGCTCTAGAAATACCATGGGCACAGGGGGAGGGGCACCATCACGGCATGCCTGAAACGCGGCTTAAACCGCACTAGGGGCTGCCGGTTTCTTAATTTTCTCTTATTTTTAGGACTCCATTCTTCGGAAGGCTTGTCCGGCAGTACAATTGTCGCACAAACGATACAACCAGGGAAGCAGAAAGCTACGCCGCACTACGGAACTCTAAGGTGGTCTCTATAATGAGCAGTATACCTGTTTCGCATAATATTCCGCAGCTCGCCCCTGGAAAGGACATATTTGATAGTCCCATCTTTTGCTTATCGCACTATTTGTATCGTTCTGCTTTGATTGCAGCTTTTTTAAATAAACAATGCATAGCTTCCGTCTATTATTGCATTACCTCTTTTTTACGAATATATGTTCATTAATGACATGTTGCACCCGTACACTTTGGTACGGCCAATACGCCAGGGGCTTAAGTACCCCACAACATGGTGTGAGAAGTCCGAACACTTTCACAAGTGCGGCACCCCGAACTTATAGCATTATATGCATCGGCTCCGAATCATGTCTTGGGTCAATAGTTGGGTTTGCCCGGCTCCTATGTTTTGGTACCTTACGTTCCGTCATATCGGCTAAGGTAGCACTAGGAGAACTACTGCGATTGTGCCCCAGTTGAGCTGGGCTAAGCACCTCAGTAGCGAAAGCTAAAACTGACCATCATGATGAGGCGAGAGCTGGTCGCTGTTCCAGAGATTTTCAAGTCCCTAAAGACTTATGCCACTTAGAGCGAGGAGTCGACTTTGTCCGGCCTAGGCGTGGATAGCGCCCCGAACTCGGTCTTCCGAACACTAGGGGCTTCACCGAAATTTAAAATTAAAGAATTCTATGGCTAAGTGAGAGTGTTCAAGCACTATAGTCCGATTGCCTTGTTCGTTGTGTTGAGCTCCTCCCTCAAAGGACCCAAGAATGGGAAAAAGAGCGCTCATGTTTATCCCGAACACCCCAGCACTCGTGCCATGGGGGCAGAAGACGACGACTCGCCATCTCTCAAAATTGATAAACGGCTGCACAGAAGGTAATATTTTAAATTCAAAAAGCATTGCTTAGCGCACATGAACAGGTTTTCAGCGCACAGGACAAAACGAGCGAGTTCACTGAAAAATTACATTCATGGAACATTCATCCGCCACAAGGCGGGCACCCTTCAGAACGCCCTCATAATAAATCTCGGGCTTGCGATGCTCCTTGCCCGGTGGTGGCCCGTCCTTCACAAGCTTCTCAGCATCCAGCTTGCCCCAGTGCACCTTCGCACGGGCAAGCGCCGTACGGGCACCCTCGATGCATACGGAGCGCTTGATGACTTCGAGCCTTGGATAGGCCTCCACCAGCCGCCTCACCAGCCTGAAGTAGCTCCCAGGCATGGCCTCTCCAGGCCACAGCCGGACTATGAGGCCCTTCATGGCCTGTTCGGCCACCTTATGGAGCTCGACCAGCTGTTTCAGCTGGTCGCTTAAGGGCACCGGGTGTTCGGCCTCAGCATACTGAGACCAGAACACCTTCTCCGTCGAGCTTCCCTCCTCGGCGCGGTAGAAGGCGGCGGCATCCGACACGCTATGGGGCAAGTCTGCGAATGCTCCTGGAGAGCTCCGGATTCAGGTAAGTGACAAGTAATTCACTTTTACGTGCTTGCTTTGCATAAAGAATGCCTTACCCGCTGCTATATTTTTTATTTCCTCAACCTCCTGGAGGGCCTTCTGGGCTTCGGCCTTGGCAGACTTGGCATCTTCAATGGCCGTCGCGAGCTCAGACTCTCGCGTTTTCGAGTCAAGCTCCAAACTCTCATGTTTTTTCATGAGAGCCTGGAGCTCTTGCCGCACCTCGCCAACCTGCGTCTCATGCTTCTCCCGCTCGGTGCGCTCCGTGGCCGCCCTCTTTTCGGCCTCGGATAGCGCTTGCTTAAGGGTCGCCACCTCAGTTGTGGCCCCTATAATAGCCACGTTAATCGTGTCACTTTTTGCAATTGCACCTTTCACATATTTCAATAAGGTATTTCTTACCTTCCTTCTCCTCGAGCTGTTGCTTGGCTAGGCCGAGCTCTTGCTCGGACCGCTCGAGGTTCTGCTTCAGCATATCCACCTCCGCAATCAGTGCGGCGGAGGCCAGCAGCGAAGCCTGCATACGCATATTGACTTGATTATGTTAGACTCCTACGATTATTAGATCCTCTATTTGGCTTTTCTTTCCGAACGCCGAACAGAGCATCAGGGGCTACTGTCTATGCGGTAATATTTTTACATATTCTTTACTTACCTCAAAGCCTGTTAGAAGGCTGGCACAGGCTTCAGTCAGTCCGCTCTTGGCGGACCGAACCTTCTGGATCACCACACTCATAACAGTACGGTGCTCCTCGTCGATGGAGGCGCCGTTAAGCATCTCCAGCAAATTGTCCGGTGCCTCCGGTTGGATGGAGGTCACCGGCTCGGTAGGCTTGCTCCTCTTGAAAGGAGGCTGCCTACCGGAGTCCAGAACAGTTGAAGGTTCTGGCGCGGTGTCCGGCTCAAGGCCGGACTTGGAGCCCTTGGGGGTTCTATCCCCTTTACGCCTGGAGTCCGAGAGGTTGCCTTGCGGTGCCTCCAGGACCACCTCCTCCTGGCTTGGAACCTATTGGGACACCACCTCGGCGCCGTCCGTAGGGTGGGGGGAGGAATCCGTCGGAAGCGAATTCACATCCGACGAGTCCAGGGAGCCGCTCGACGACTCGTCGAGCCCGGCCTTGGGTGGACTGCACAATCATGTTCGACGTAAGGAAAAGCTGTGCAATGGGGGAATACTATGAATCACTCTGGTATCCGGATACTTACGATTTCGCCAGGGGCTTGGCCCTGTGCGGCCACTCCTCTTCGCCGTCGTCGGCGTTGGTGGAGTAGTCCGGAGGAGGGGTCTTCCCCATCTTGGACCCTTCGGCCTCCCCGGTTGGGGCGGCCTTCCTTTTCTTCCCTCCCCCCCCGTTGGGGGGAGAGAGGTCTCTTCTTCCTCCTCTTTGTCTTCATGGGAGGAACACACGTTGGAGTCGTCAGATGGTGAATCCGACACCTCCTGGCGCCGGGCACTCTTTCGAGTCCCCGTGGCCTTCTTCTTGGCCTTCTTCTCCGGCACCACGTAAGGTGCCGGAACCAGCAGCTTCGCCAAGCGAGCGTCCGCTGGGCCTTCGGGCAAAGGAGCCGGACAGTTGATCTGTCCGAACGTCTCCTGCCAATCATGTCAAAGGTAAGGGAACTTAGATCCCGCATGGAGTCAAACTATGAAAAACTAATACCCTGTAAAAGGTGAAAACAGCTTACCGCATGAGCGTGACGCTGCGTGCTGAATCTGCGATCCTCGGTAGCGGATGCGGGGGCCTCGGCGCCCTTGAAAAGCACCTTCCAGGCATCTTCGTACGTCGTGTCGAAGAGCCTTCTTAGAGTTTAGTGCCGCGCTGGGTCGAACTCTCACAGGTTGAAAGCCCGTTGTTGACACGGGAGGATCCGACGGATGAGCATAACCTGGACTATGTTGACAAGTTTGAGATTCCTATCCACCAGGGTTTGGACGCATGTTTGAATCCGGTCAGCTCTCCTTTTTTACCCCACGTCAGGCCCATCTCTTTCCAGGAGGCGAGCCGCATAGGGGGTTCGGATCGAAACTCGGGGGCTGCGACCCATTCAGGGTCGCGCGGCTCGGTGATGTAAAACCACCCCGACTGCCACCCCTTTAGGGACTCCACGAAGGAGCCCTCGAACCATAGGACATTGGGCATCTTGCCCACCATGGCGCCTCCGCACTCCGCTTGGGTGTCGCGCACCACCTTCGGCTTGACATTGAAAGTCTTGAGCCATAGGCCGAAATGGGGGCGGATGCGGAAAAAAGCCTCGCACACGATGATAAACGCCGAGATGTTGAGGACAAAATTTGGGGCCAGATCATGGAAATCCAGGCCATAGTAGAACATGAGCCCCCGGACAAATGGGTGGAGAGGGAAGCCCAGTCCACGGAGGAAATGGGGGAGGAACACCACCCTCTCATGGGGCCTAGGGGTGGGGATGAGTTGCCCCTCTTCAGGAAGCCGGTGCGCAATGTCATTAGACAAGTGTCCGGCCTTCCTCAGTCTTTTGATGTGTCCCTCTGTGACGGAGGAGACCATCCACTTGCCTCCCGCTCCGGACATGGCTGGAGAAGGTTGAGGTGGGGTGTGCGGACTTGGGCGCTGGAGCTCGAGTGCGCGGAAATGGATAGGCAAAGGAGGAAGAAGGCGTGGATGAAAAGGTGGATCCTTATCCCCTTATATGGGCGGGCGCGACTATGCGCCCCCACCAGCCTGGTAAAACTCGCTCATCTCCCAAGCGCCGTAGTCAATGGCGCGGTTGGGTTACCCACACCCGTATTGATGATAATCCCGGAATAAGGGGACACGATCTCTGCTTTAACAAGAGGTGCCAAGGAAACCGCCTCGCTAAACGCGCTGAGGTGGGACGATAAAACGATTCGAATAAAGACTTGGTCGTGGTGTGATGTCACGCTACGGAATACGCCAGCAGATTAGATTTGTGTAAATATTATTCTCTCTATGGCAATATGTGGAAACTTATTTTGCAGAGCCGGACACTACCTTTGTGTTCAAAATCTTCTGTGAAGTACTTGAGGAGGAACCCGCCTTGCAATGCCGAAGACAATCTACGCGTCGGACCCGTCGTCATTGAAGCCTGGTTCAGGGGCTACTGAGGGAGTCCTGGATTAGGGGGTGTCCGGATGGCCGGACTATACCTTCGGTCGGACTCCTGGACTATGAAGATACAAGATTGAAGACTTTGTCCCGTGTCCGGAAGGGACTTTCCTTGGCGTGGAAGGCAAGCTTGGCGATACGGATATGTAGATCTCCTACCATTGTAACCGACTCTGTGTAACCCTAGCCCTCTCCGGTGTCTATATAAACCGGAGAGTTTTAGTCCGTAGGACGAACAACAATCATACCATAGGCTAGCTTCTAGGGTTTAGCCTCTTTGATCTCGTGGTAGATCTACTCTTGTACTACCCATATCATCAATATTAATCAAGCAGGACGTAGGGTTTTATCTCCATCAAGAGGGCCCGAACCTGGGTAAAACATCGTGTCCCCTGCCTCCTGTTACCATCCGGCCTAGACGCATAGTTCGGGACCCCCTACCCGAGATTCACCGGTTTTGACACCGACACCACCAGAGAAGGAACCTGGACCTTCTTGAATTTCTTCGGTGGAGGTGCAGACCAGTCAAAATTTTCTTTGAGACCCATGTTCTTCAGATCTTCTTCACCATACAGATGTGACAGGATTGCCCAGGTGCGACCGAAGACTTGATGGAGGTAGTAGTGGTTTTTCTTCACTTCATTGTGTGTGGCAGTCATGTTGTGAAGAAGTGAACCAAACTGACGCTTAACCCATTTGTGATTTCAATCCACCTTCCGGTGAAGACTAAGTAGAAGTTCATGGTCAGTCATCACGCGTGGAGCAGTGGCTTGAGGAGTGGACTTGGGTGCATTGCTAGAGTCATGTGTGGCAGAGTCATCATTGGTGGAATAAGATGCAGCTTTGCGAAACTGACCATCCAATGGATGAATGCCTTCATCTATTACAGCTGGTGCTTTGCCCTTTCCATCAACTGAGGAATATGTCTGCTTGAGGACTTCAATTGGGGGCAAGTAGCTGAGGTGATTCTAGAAATCATCTTTATAGTTGAGTGAAGACCTTGTCCTGAGGAATCTCATAATCCAAGGTGCATAAGGCTTCAGCTCAAACAGAGACAGTGCAACATTTGCCGTAGTCCTCATGAAGAAATTGTGATAATTGACAGGAATGCCATGAACGATGTTGAATACCAGATTCTTCATGATGCCAACAATTTCCTCATCAGATGAGTCGTGGCCTTTGATGGGACTGATTGTCCTCGGAAGAATACGATAGACAGTTCTGGGCACGTACAGCAATTCCTTCACGAGGAATTTGGTTCTTGGTGCTTGACCTGCCTTCAAAGGTTTCATCAGCACCTGCATGTAATGATGTGTGAGCTCAGGTTCACTGTAGATGCAGCGAGCTTCTTCAAGGGGAGGACTGAGTGGTAGAGCACGAAGCAATTCAGAGGCTGGTGCAGTGTAGTGAGTGTTTTCAGACATCCAGTCCAGCACCCATGAATTCACATCTTCAGCATCTCCGGTGATGTGCAGCGTTGCATAAAATTGAAGAATTAGTTCTTCATTCCAATCGCAGATGTCAGAGCAAAAGTTGAGCAGTCCAGCATCGTGAAGAACACTGAGGACTGGTGCGAAGCACGGCAGAGATTCCATATCCACGTGAGGAATATGCTCATGGTAGAAGATCTTCTCCTTGTTGAACAGCACTGAGGAATAGAAATTGGCTTGACTAGCAGTCCAGAAACGCCTCTTCCTAATGTGGGCAGAGTCATATGGGTTGTAATCTTCGAAGAATACGTGCTCACCGGAGAAATTATCAGCCTTGAACTTTTGCTTGCGTGAGAATGGATCCTTTGGCTTCGGCAGAGGAGTGTCAGTGAGTTGCATCACGACCTCAGGAATCTCAATCGCAGGTTCTTCAGGCTGAGGAATTTCTGGTTCCTCCTCAGTGGCAGTCTGCGTCGTTGGTTGTTCAGCAGCAGCAGTTTCTTCAGCGCTAGTGGCTGGAATTTCCTCATGGACAGATGCAGTGGGATGAGTTTCTTCAGAGCCCGTGTGAATAGTTTGTGTGGGGGACTGAGGAATTTGCTGTAGAGGGGAACATTGGAGAGTTTGGATGCTGACTTTCCCAGAATTCATCACTGACTATGGGTGTGGAGCAGCCAATGTCCACATATTCATCTTCCATTTCTTCAACGCCAGCCTCTTTAGCTGTGAACTGAGGCATAGGCGAGGAGATGATAGGTGTTGAAGGGATCACATCCACTTCAATTTCTTCATCCAACGGTTGAGACGAAGAAGCAGAAGGAGTTTCTTCATCAGATCCGCTGGGGATCACATATTCTTCATCAAAAGGAACAAGGTCCTTTGATGGCCTGGTTGAGATGGGAACAACATCAATTGGATTTGCAAATGAGCTTGTCATAGGCTTCATTTTCTTCGGAGCTGAAGAATCTGAAGCAGCTGATGCTTTCCTTTTCTTTACTACAGCATGCTCTGCAGCCTTGGTCTTCTTCACATCTGATGCAGATGGAAGGATTAGAGTTGAAGTTGGTGCAGGAGCAGCTGAGGAATCTGGTTGATTTTCTTCAGGCACAACTGATGCAGTTGCCCTGAGTTCTTCAGTTTCTTCAGGCACACCACTAGTGGGTGCCCTGGCAATTTCTTCAGCGGCTGGAATGCAGTCATCAGCCCTGGAACTCACATTATCTTCAGCAGCCTGATTGTCATCAGCGGTGCTGGCATTTTCTTTAGTAGGCTGAGCAGATGCTTCAGCCTGAGGAATTTCCTGTTGCTTTGGGGCTGCAAAATTGGAAGTGAAGTTATCTGCAAGTTTCACAAAACGAACCTTGGCTCCAAGCCAATCAGCATGATATGCTTCAAAGTCATCACTGAGTTTCTTCATCTCAGTCTGAATAGTGACAAGTTCTTCAGTTGTCATAGAGACAACATTTTTCTTCAGATAGCGCTCTTTCTTGTACTGCGCTTTCTTGATCTGCCTGGCCTTCTCAAATTTCCACTTTTCTTCTTGAATGAAGTGGGTCAGCATGTGACTCTGGCCAGGAGTCAGCTTGAAGTCAGGCAAGGGAGTGTTGGGGTCCTTGTGCCAATCATCAATGTAGTCGAGGATCGGCTTGGGATCCAAAAGCAGTGGCACCTCTGATCCCTTGGCTCTAGCGGCCCTGACTTGCCTGTCTCTGATGATTTCTGCAAGTTCATCATCATCAGCTTCGTCTTCATCAGACGGCACTTGGAAAGCGACTTGCTTCTTTTGAGGACTTGGGCGAGGACCTCGTCCAGCAGTGGCCTTTGTCTTCAGCAGTGAGGGGCCAGCTGAGGAACTTGGTGCAGCTGAGGAACTAGCTGAGACACCTGAGGCAATGGAGATGCCGGCAGTCCTTTGGCACGAGGCGAGATGCACAGGTGCTGAGGATTTGGTCGGAACAGCTGAAGGCTTTGGCGGAGGAGCTGAGGACTTTGGAGGAACAGGAGCAGCATGAGGAATTTTCCGTGAGGGCTTTGATGATTCTGGCCGTGAGGGCATTGCTGAGGAGCTTGGCCTTGAGGGCATTGTTGGTGAAGCACTTGGCTTGCGCGCAGGCTTCTTAGACATAGCCTTCTTTGGCTTGACAGCAGAGGCAGCAGCAGCAGAGTCTTCATTGAATTTCCTCGCTGCTTCTCTGGCTTGTTTAGCCAGCTTGGCTTGGCGCTTGGCCCATTCATCAGGATAGTCCTCACCGCGCTTGAGGCTGGTGGGATCTGCTATTTGGCCAGGTGCCAATGGAGCTCTTGGGCATGGAGGATTGAGTGCGAATTTTTTCATGTACTTAGGAGTGACATATCTGTACTCCCTCCATTCTCTTTCCAATCTCCTCTCTATCCTCTGTTTGCGCACTTTGCGCTCATTCTTGGTTTCCTCGGTAGGTGTGCAGTACCCGGCATATATGTCATCAGGGATTTCAAACACTGTATTTACCTCAGGCCTCTTTCCTCCCTTCTGTGGCCTTTTACCATCAGCCATTTTCTTCAGTTGAGGAATTTGAACAATCGAATTCTCTGAAGAAGTATGCAACTTTTCTTCGAGGAACGCTGCAAATGAGTTAAGTTGATGAGAACCTAGTGATTCAGCAGCTGACATGTGTACCTATGAACAGAGTATAGTTGCGAGGAATTTGGAGAGGTCATATGTGTTCTCAGAAGGTTTTTCAAAAAGAACAAGTTTGAGGAATTTGACCAGATGAGTCTTGAAGATTTTCACTAAGCGTTCTTTGTCTTAGGTTCCAGAGTTGTATAGATCAAAGATCCACACAACTGAGGAATCTTAAAGAAAAATGATACTTAGAGAAACGAATCAAGAACATATGACTTGTGAGGTGTTTAGTGTGTGAAGATATGAAGAAAAACACTTTTGAAGATTTTGTAGATAATCATTCGAATCAACGAGGGTAGTAAAAGTAACTTTTAATTACCCTGGATGAAGAACACGACGAACTGGAGTGAGGAGATGTGAAGTTCGTCTGTGTAGATCTTCCACGCCCTAACTTGGCGGAGGAAGACGGCTACGGTGGCGGCGGAGTGAAGATGTCCGCGGTCGGCGCGAGTACGTCGGCGACGAGGTCGAGGCAGTGAAACTCTTCCTCACCGGCGGCGATGAAGTAGCGGCGGCGCTAGGGTTTGAGAAGCTCGAGCTGGAGAGAGAGGTCGAGCGGAGTAAAAGAAGTGAGGAAGGGAAGGAGGGGTATTTATAGCCACGGTGAAAAACTGCTCGCCTAAAGAAATTGGACGAACGTGCCCCTGACCCTTCTCATTCGCATGACATGTGTCACCCACATAGTGAGAGGTGGAGATCGTGTTAGATCATGGGTGAGTGGATAAGTGTATCGTGGGATGCGGAACGGTTTGAGCGGCAAAGCCGAAAATTTTGAAAAGATAGGTTTTAAAGTTCCGTTCGCAATTTCTTCAGCTGACTAGGACACAGTGAAGATTTTGAACGAGTTTCAAATAGAACGCACATGAAGAATTTGTGAACAGATTGGTTGAGTATAGCATAGAGGGGAAGGGTCCGATCACATTCACTTAGCAGAAAACCAACTTGAAGAAATAGCAATAAGTGAATGTTGTAGAGGACATAAACTCATATATATATATATAGCCAATGAAGAAAAACGTCGGAACCAGTGAAGACTATGCAAAGTTGAAAAATATGAATAATTTGAGGAATTTCAACTTTCGGTGGTGGCGTGACCCACCGTATAAGAATGCTGATTTCAGACACCGCGTACAATTATCGTAGGTTCTGAGAATCAAATTCTTCATTAATTTCTTCACACTAAGAGTGTTATTCTTCATTGAATGAAGAAAAACGTTTCTTCATGTGTTGCACATCTAAGTCATCAATTTTGCATAAGTGTTAGGATGAGTGTCCTTTTCAAAGAACATTTGAAGATTCCAGGATATTTAGCTCACACCGCAACTTGCTAAATCTCTTCTCATCCAAGGGCTTTGTGAAGATATCGGCTAGCTATTCTTCAGTCTTCACATGCTCAATAGAAATGTCGCCCTTCAACACATGATCACGAAGAAAATGATGACGAATCTGAATGTGCTTTTGTCTTTGAGTGCTGAACTGGGTTGTGAGCAATCTTGATGGCACTCTCATTGTCACAGAAGAGAGGCACATTCTTCATGTTGACGCCGTAGTCCTTGAGAGTTTGCTTCATCCATAGCAATTGGGCACAGCAAGAACCAGCGGCAATGTACTCAGCTTCAGCAGTAGATAGTGATACACAGTTCTGTTTCTTCAAGGACCAACAGACCAAAGATCGTCCGAGGAAATGACATGTACCAGATGTTGACTTGCGATCCACACGATCACCAGCATAGTCAGAGTCAGAATATCCAACAAGATCAAAAGCCGAGCCCTTGGGGTACCATAATCCAAGTGTTGGTGTGTGAGCTAGATATCAAAGAATATGCTTCACAGCCTTATGGTGTGATTCCTTCGGTGCAGCTTGAAATCGGGCACACATGCAAACACTAAGCATTATATCTGGCCTAGATGCACATAAGTACAATAAGGAACCTATCATGGAGCGGTATACCTTATGATCGAAGTCAATACCATTTTCATCAGTGCACAGATGGCCATTTGTGGGCATAGGAATTTTGACGCCTTTGGAATCTTGCATGCTGAATTTCCTCAGTACATCCTTGAGGTATTTCTCCTGAGATATGAATATGCCATTGCATTGTTGACGAATTTGAAGACCTAAGAAGAATTTCAACTCTCCCATCCTAGACATTTGATATTCTTCACTCATCATATAGGCAAATTCATCACTATAACGTTGGTCAGTACAGCCAAAGATAATATCATCAACATATATTTGGCACACAAACAATTCACCATCATAAGATTTAGTGAAAAGAGTAGGGTCGAGTGAACCGGGTTTGAAGCCTTTCTTCATGAGGAGTTCCTTCAAGGTATCATACCAAGCCCGTGGGGCCTGCTTGAGGCCATAGAGGGCCTTGTTGATTCTGAAGAGTTTGTCAGGATTCTTTGGATCTTCAAAACCTGGGGGTTGAGCAACATGTACTTCTTCCTCAAGCTTACCATTGAGGAATGCACTCTTCACATCCATTTGATATAAAGTGATATCATGATGGTTAGCATAAGCAAGTAATATGCGAATAGCCTCAAGTCTAGCAACAGGTGCAAAAGTTTCATCGAAATCAATTCCTTCCACCTGTGTGTAGCCTTGAGCTACAAGCCGTGCCTTATTCCTCACCACAAGGCCATTTTCATCTTGCTTGTTGCGGTAGATCCACTTTGTGCTGATGATATTGTGCTTGCGAGGATCTGGACGTTTGACCAGTTCCCAGACATTGTTGAGCTCGAACTGATGTAATTCTTCTTGCATGGCCTGAATCCACTCAGGCTCCAGAAATGCTTCATCTACCTTAGTGGGCTCTGTAATAGAGACAAAAGCATAGTGCCCACAAAAGTTAGACAAATGTGAAGCTTTTGAGCGTGTGAGAGGACCTGGCGCTTTGATGTCATTGATGATCTTTTCAACTTGCACTTCTTTTGCAATGCGAGGATGAGCTGGTTGCCGTTGAAGAATTTGATCAGCGTTTTCTTTAGCACCATTTTCTTTAGGTGCATTAGCTCGACGTTCTTCATGTTCCGGAATGAATTCTTCAGCAGATTCTTTAGTAGGAATAACATCCTCAGTAGCCTTGAACTTGATAGTTTCCTCAGGTGCTGGTTCATCTATCACAGTAGGTAGGTGCTCTCTTTGCGAGCCATTAGTTTCATCGAATCGCACATCTATAGTTTCAACAACTTTGTGAAGAACGTTGTTGAAGACTCTGTAGGTGTGCGAGTCCTTTCTGTAACCAAGCATAAAACCTTCATGTGCTTTTGGTGCAAATTTTGAGTTGTGATGAGGATCTCTAATCCAACATTTAGCACCGAAGACTTTGAAATAACTTACATTGGGTTTCTTATCAGTGAGGAGTTCATAGGCAGTCTTTTTGAAGAATTTGTGAAGATATACGCTGTTGATGATGTGGCACGTAGTATCAATTGCCTCAGTCCAGAAACGACGAGGCGTTTTGTATTCATCAAGCATAGTGCGAGCCATCTCAGCAAGAGTCCTGTTCTTGCGCTCCACAACGCCATTCTGCTGAGGAGTGTAGGGAGCAGATAACTCATGAGTAATACCAAGTTCATCAAGATAGTCATCGAGACCAGAATTCTTGAACTCAGTGCCATTGTCACTTCTGATGTGCTTGATCTTCACACCAAAGTTGGTTGAAGCCCTCGAGGAAAATCGTTTGAAGACTTCCTGCACTTCATGTTTGTAAGTAACAAGGTGTACCCATGTATAGCGAGAATAATCATCAACAATAACAAAGCCATATTGAGATGCTTCATTTGAAATAGCAGAATAATGATTAGGACCAAAGAGATCCATGTGAAGCAATTCAAACGGGCGAGTGGTGGTCATGATAGTCTTTGCTGGATGCTTGGCCTTCGTCATCTTCCCAGCTTCACAGGCTCCGCATAGGTGATCCTTGAGGAATTTGACATTCTCGATGCCAATGACATGCTTCTTCTTCGCAAGCGTGTGCAAATTCCTCATGCCTGCATGACCAAGTCGTCGATGCCAGAGCTAGCCTTCTGAAGCTTTTGCAAGTAAGCACACGGCTGGTTGTGGTCCTGTAGAGAAATCAACAATATATAGGTCTCCTCTCCTAAAGCCTTCGAAGACTTTGGAATTGTCAGCTTCCATAACCACAACACAACGATACTTGCCAGAGACAACAACCATATCAAGATCACAAAGCATTGAGACAGACATAAGGTTGTATCCTAAGGACTCAACAAGCATGACTTTGTCCATATGTCGATCCTTTGTAATCGCAACCTTACCTAGACCCAATACCTGACTTCTGCCTTTGTCAGCAAAGATGATATGCTTCAGATGCGATGGAGATAATGGAGCATCCATCAATAGATTCTTGTCACCAGTCATGTGGTTTGTACATCCACTATCGAGGACCCACTCAGTGGCTTTAGGTTGATCATCCTGCAGACGAATTAGTGCAGCTTACAAACTCATATACTTCATCAGTGAAGAATATGACATCAATTCATCAGATCAATTTCATCAAGCAAAAGAATTGATAAAGCAGTATGAGGACGTGAGAAATGAAAGTTCATTTCTTCATGATTAGCCTGTGTCCTATCAGGCATGCTCAGGTCTCCAGCAAATTCTTCAGACGATTACGTGTGTCTGGAGACCTGACCCTGCAGAAGAGATTAGTTTTTTTTCTTCACCACCCACATCTGAAGGGGTGGCAAAGAGTTCATCATTCTGCGAGCTCCATACGAAAAGGATGGCATAGAAGCCAGTCCATTTCATTTCACATAAGAGGGGTTAGAATAAGCATAAGAGTAAGCAGAGAAATTCTTCGAGGACTTATGGACATAATGATTTGAAGAATAATGCACATATCCATAATCCTTAGATCTTCCCTGCGAAACAGACGGGTTAGCACGATGATGTTCATATGAGGACTTTGATCCTTTTGAGGAATTTGATCCATGTGAGGAGTTTGGTCCGTATGAGGACTTGGATCCATATGAAGAATTTGGTCCATATGAAGAATTTGATCTGGGGTTCCTATTCTTCACAGGTGGCGTCATGATGACATTCACCTGAAGATTTTCAAGGCATCTTTTGGGAACCCAGATTTTCTTCATAGGGGAGCTGTTCCTGCAGTTAGTGCCAACATATCTAGCAAATACTTCACCATTCTGATTTTTGAACAGTTTATAGTTGGAGTCAATTGACTCATCATCAGAATGAGGAGTTTCACATGCAAATCCAGATAAGTTAGATGGATCAACTGGAGGTCCCTTTGCAGCAACCCATGTAGTTTTGGGGTACTGCTCAGGCTTCCAATATGTACCATCAGCATTGAGTTTCCTCTCAAAGGCGATACCCTCTTTCCTAGGGTTCCTGTTGAGGATCTGCTTTTTAAGCACATCACAAAGAGCCTGATGCCCTTTGAGGCTTTTGTACATGCCTGTTGTGTACAATTCCTTCAGCCCTGCATCGTCAGTGATACTAGCAATGTCCTCAGATGAGGAATTAGTGATAGCAGAGGCATGTGAAGAATTTGAAACATTAGCAGCATTTGAACATTCAGGTGAAGAATTAGCAGATTCACGTTCAATGCACTTCAAGCATGAAGGAACAAATTCTTCCTGAGATGCGCTGATTTGTTGAGCAAGTAATGAATCGCGCTCCTTCTGAAGATCTTCATAACTCACTCTTAGCTTCTCAAGGTCTTGCTTTCTTTGAAGAAATTCAGAAGAAAGCTTCTCTTGGTCAGATAAGAGAGTGTTATGTTGATCTTGAAGGGTGTCATACTTAGTATGAGGTCTCTGAAGACTTTCGGCCAAAGCTTTTGACTGATCCATTTCTTCACCCAACATATCATCGCTCTTGTTTAGCAAATAGTGAACTTTTTCCAAAGCTCTTTGTTGTTTAGTGGCAAGGGAAGCAAGTTTGACATAGCTGGGTCCAAATTCATCACCAGATTCATCATCACTAGACTCGGATAGGTAGCATTCAGTTACCTCAGCATCTTTTACCATAAGGCATGATGCAGAAGATGATGATTCTGGTTCGAGTGTCATCGCATTGAGAGATTCCTTGAAGTCCTCAAACCAAGGATCATGACAGGTTTGATGACCTTCATAGACCTCAGAGAGACGGTCCCAGATGAGCTTCGCATGATCAAGATGCATGATATTCCTGAACTGATTTTGTGACAGACTAGAGCAGATGACATCCTTCGCCGTGAGGTTTAGAAGAGTGTACTTGCGAATGTCATCAGCTTCCGCCATCTTGCACAGATCGGTCAGACCAATCTCAGTGACGGTCCACAGCTCATTGTTCATCGCCATGAGGCGTTTCTTCATCATGGCCTTCCACTTGGGATACTCGTGACCGTCAAAGATGGGGCATGTCACTTTCGTCATACCTGCGGTTGACATAACTAAAACTCCAGGCGGTTAAACCAAAATCACACAGAACAAGGGAGTACCTTGCTCTGATACCAATTGAAAGTGCGTTATATCGACTAGAGGGGGGTGAATAGGCGATTTTTATGAAATTCTTCACTGAGGAATTTGCCGGTGAGGAAATTCCTTAGCGAAGAACTACTAGCAGCGGAATAAGTACTCAAAAGTAAACATAACAGAATACAAGCATAGTCATCATGATGAAATGAAGACAGGCACAGAGTACAGGAAGCGTAATCACAGGATAACACAGGATGAAGATAGACAGACTGAAGAATTTGAACTGAGGAAATTGAGAAAGTCTTCAGTCAAAGTCTTCAAACACAGATATGAACAAACACACAACACATTTATGAGGAAATGAACGAGTTGAGGAAATAGAACCAGTAAGCTTGGTGAAGACAATGATTTGGTAGACCAGTTCCAACTGCTGTCTCAGTTGTACGTCTGGTTGGAGCGGCTGAGTATTTAAACTCAAGGACACACAGTCCCGGACACCCAGTCCTGAACACGCAGCTCAGGACACCCAGTCCTCACCGTATTCTCCTTGAACTAAGGTCACACAAACCTCGTCCAATCACTCGTGGTAAGTCTTCAGGCGACTTCCAAACCTTCACAAACTTGGTCACTCGATGATCCACAATTCCTCTTGGATGCTCTAGACCATGACGCCTAACCATCTGGAAGAAGCACAGTCTTCAAAGGTAACAAGCGTCGGATCCACGCAGGATCAATCTCTTCAGTGATGCTCAATCACTTGGGGTTTGTAGGTGTTTGGGTTTTTGGTTTTTGGTTTTTCCTCACTTGATGATTTTCGCTCAAAGTCCTCAGAGGATGGGTTTCTCTCAAATGACAAGTGTCAGTTTCTCTCGGAGCAGCCAACCAGCTAGTGGTTGTAGGGGGCGGCTATTTATAGCCTAGGGAGCAGCCCGACATGATAAGACATAAATGCCCTTCAATGATATGACCGTTAGGTGGATAGATATTTTGGGACAGCTGGCGCATAGCACAGCAACGATCGGAATTTTGAGTAGTAAAATCCTCAGGGCTATCATGTTCCTCACTGTGTAGGCAATCCGCACTGGCGAATTTCTAACTCCTCAGTCAGGACAAATTCCTCAGAGACCAGAAGAACTTCGTCTCTGTCACTGAAGAAATTGGCTGAACTGTATGAGATTTCCAATGGCTTCACTCGAAGGGATTGGTAGGTGTAGGATTTTGAGTTGAGCATCACATGGAAATTTTTCCTTAGTATTTCCTCGACCCCCTTTAACAGTACGGTGTTTCCTATGACTCAAGAAAGAGAGAAACAAAACTATGAAAACGAAAGTCTTCAAGCTTCATATTCCTCGCATGAATATCAAGTCTTCACGGACACACCAATTTCTTCACGTTCAAAGTCTTCATGAAAGTCTTCAGAGATACCAAAATCTTCAGTTGAAGATATTCATTTTTAGGGGTCGACTTTTCTTGTAAATATCAAGCTCCTCATAGACTTATAGACCTGTGTACACTCACAAACGCATTAGTCCCTTAACCTATAAGTCTTCAATACACCAAAATCACTAAGGGGCACTAGATGCACTTACAATAATCCGAAGAGGAAGAAGACGACGATGACTTTGACACCGTTTTAGGCATGGTTTTCAATGATGATGTTCGGCGGCTGATGTCTACTACACAACCTTCTTCTTGTAGACGTTGTAGGGCCTCCAAGTGCAGAGGTTTGTAGGACAGTAGCAAATTTCCCTCAAGTGGATGACCTAAGGTTTATCAATCCATGGGAGGCGTAGGATGAAGATGGTCTCTCTCAAACAACCCTGCAACCAAATAGCAAAGAGTCTCTTGTGTCCCCAACACACCCAATACAATGGTAAATTGTATAGGTGCACTAGTTCGGCGAAGAGATGGTGATACAAGTTCTATTGGAAAAGGCAGTGCCTAGGAGGCGCTTAGGCACGCCTAGGCACTAGGCAATGGCCAAATGCCTCGCCTAGGGCATAAGCAGAAGTCTAGGCAGAGCAAGTAAGAAATTGTCTACCCAAGCGAGAAATCATGCCATACTGCACTGATATGCCAAAAGGGCCATATTCCAATCGTAGTAGCTGGTAGTTAACATACTTATATGCCCTAAATTAATAAAGTACACATATAATAACCACATATACACCCTGATAGTAAAAAATATATAAGCGCCTAGGTTGTGCCTAGGGCGCTTAAGCACCGCCTAGGCACTAGGCGAAGGCCAACCGCCTCGCTTACGCCTACCGCTTTTTCCAACCCATACAAGTGCAATATGGATGGTAGATAAAGGTTTTTGTAATCTGAAAATATAAAAACAGCAAGGTAACTAATGATAAAAATGAGCACAAATAGTATTGCAATGCTAGGAAACAAGGCCTAGGGTTCATACTTTCACTAGTGCAAGTTCTCTCAACAATAATAACATAATTGGATCATATAACTATCCCTCAACATGCAACAAAGAGTCACTCCAAAGTCACTAATAGCGGAGAACAAACGAAGGATTATTGTAGGATACGAAACCACCTCAAAATTATCCTTTCCGATCGATCTATTCAAGAGTTCGGAGTAAAATAACACGAAGCTATTCTTTCTGTTCAATCTATCCTAGAGTTCGTACTAGAATAACACCTTAAGACACAAATCAACCAAAACTCCAATGTCACCTAGATACTCCAATGTCACCTCAAGTATCCGTGGGTATGATTATACGATATGCATCACACAATCTCAGATTCATCTATTCAACCAACACAAAGAACTTCAAAGAGTGCCCCAAAGTTTCTACTGGAGAGTCAAGACGAAAACGTGTGCCAACCCCTATGCATAAGTTCACCAGGTCATGGAACCCGCAAGTTGATCACCAAAACATACATCAAGTAGATCACGTGAATATCCCATTGTCACCACAGATAAACACATGTAAGACATACATCAAGTGTTCTCAAATCCTTAAAGACTCAATCCGATGAGATAACTTCAAAGGGAAAACTCAATTCATCACAAGGAGATAGAGGGGGAGAAACATCATAAGATCCAACTATAATAGCAAAGCTCGCGATACATCAAGATCGTTCCGAATCAAGAACGAGAGAGAGAGAGATCAAACACATAGCTACTGGTACATACCCTCAACCCCGAGGGTGAACTACTCCCTCCTCGTCATGGAGAGCGTCGGGATGATGAAGATGGCCACCGAAGAGGGGTTCCCCCCTCCAGCAGGGTGCCGAAACGGGTCTAGATTGGTTTTCGATGGCTATGGAGGCTTGCGGCAGCGAAACTCCCGATCTAGGTTATGTTCTGGAAGTTTGGGTATATATAAGAGGTTTTGGCGTCGGGAACAAGCCAGGGTGGTCACCGAGGCGCCCACGAGGTAGGGGGCGCGCCCAAGGGGTAGGGTGCCCCCCACCCTCGTGGGTGCCTCGGGACTCTTCTGGCCCATCTTCGATACTCCGTGGGCTTCTTCTGGTCCAAAAATAATCTCCGTGAAATTTCAGGTCAATTGGACTCCGTTTGGTTTTCCTTTTCTGCGATACTCAAAAACAAGGAAAAACAGAAACTGGCACTGGGCTCTAGGTTAATAGGTTAGTCCCAAAAATCATATAAAATAACATATGAATGCATATAAAACATCCTAGATGGATAATATAATAGCATGGAACAATCAAAAATTATAGATACGTTGGAAATGTATCAGCGGCCGAGGAGAGGATCACAGTTTGGCCGCATACACATCAACCATGATAGAGCGGAGGGTCATGCGAAGATCATGAGAGACTACTTTGACCCAAAGCCAACCTATCCAGAGAAGTATTTTTGCCGGCGCTTTCGGAGGCTATGCAATCAATGACTATGTCTGCATTGGTGAAGACACAATCTTGGAGGCTATTCGAAGGTTCACTAAAGTAGTGATCACTGTCTTTCGCCTGGAGTACTTGAGAGAACCAACCGAGGAAGACATCCAGAGGCTGATGACTGAGGGTGAAGTAAGAGAATGGCCTGGGATGCTTGGATCACTTGACTGTATGCATTGGACATGGAAGAATTGCCCTGCAGGGTGGATAGGGTCAGTACAAAGGCCACTGCAACGATCCAACGATCCTTCTTGAGGCAGTTGCATCGAAGGATCTTTGGATATGACATTCATTCTTTGGTTTTCCTGGCTCTCACGTTGACTTGAATGTGCTGTCGAGATCACTGTTGTTTTTTAGGCTTATTAAAGGTGAAGCTCCTGCTTGCAACTACTGGGTCAACGGGCACAACTACTCGATGGGTTACTACCTTACGGATGGCATCTATCCACCATGGGCCACCTTGGTCAAAACAATTATGCGTCCAAAAGGTAACAAAAACATTCACTTTGCCCAATGTCAAGAAGTTGCTAGGAAAGATGTTGAGAGAGCCTTCGGTGTGCTTCAGAAGCATTTTGCAATTGTTCGTGACCCTGCTGAGTACTGAAAATGCAAGGTTCTATGGCGTATCATGATTTGAATAATTCGGTTTGTAAGCTTTGAACTCGGTTTGTAAACTATATTCGTGATTTTCTTGAACATTCAAATTTATGTTTAGTTTCTATATATGTGTTAATATGTAGTTGCAATATCTACTAGAATTGTAAATTGCAAAGTTTAGAAAATACAAAAATTTACTCTGTTATATATAGGAAATCGGCTAGGTCCGGCCAAAATTTATTGAAATATCCGCATAGTGGAAGAAGAAGACGATGACTTCACTAAGGGTTTACTTCACCGGATACTCCACTTTTTTGGGATATATTAGTAATGTCCTTATAGAGGTATGATATACGTGTGTGCGTTTATAGGAACGAGTATTGCGAGCATCTCCGACTGTGCTGTGTTATTGAAAAAGTCAAAACGTCACAATGTGTTTTTTTTGAGACAACCTCGCGAAGCTTTTTATTATGCCATCAAAATGTTTACAGGGATGAAAGAAAGGTCACCCGGATTGCCTAACCACACACGGTGGCCAATCCCAAGTGAAAAAGCATGCTTCGCTAAGTTGTGAGCCTCGAAATTCGAACTCCTAAATTCGTGATTGAAAGAACACAAAGTAAAAGTTTTAGAGTGGTCTATAATCTCACGAATAACAACACCATAAGTAGCTGCGCTGCCCTTGTTGATATCCTCGATAACCACCTTGCAATCAGAAGATACAAAAATCCTGCGCTCATAAAGATCTTCAGCCAATGCTAGCGACTCCCGGACTGCAATTGCCTCCAGAGTTGTAGGGTCCTCAATTCCCGTTAGAGTAAAAACGGATGCACCCAAAAACAAGCCCTGATGATCCCTGCAAACTGCTGCAACTGCTCCTGCAGCATGTCTTCTGTTAATCGCCGCATCTACATTGATCTTAACCATGTTCTCTGGAGGGGGGATCCAGTGATTCAGTCGGGTCTGCACCTCTCATGGTTCACTTGTTGGCTTCTGTAGCACCTGAAGATCGCTTATAAAAGAGTTTACAAAAGCATTTGTGGCAAAAGGAGTCTGATGTATATCCTCGTGAATCACTTTCCTTCTAGCGTACCAAATTGCCCAAAGTGTAATGCCCATCCTTGTAAATTCCTCATGAGATAGAAGATTTTACATGTTGAACAACCAGCTTCTAGCACTTGTGTTTGCATCCCTGCTCATCTGCTCCACTATGGAATCCGGCGCCAATGCCCATACTGACCGCGCCATGGAACACTCGAGCAGCCCGTGTCGCCAAGAGTCCGCCGAGCCGCACAACCGGCACGTCGACGTAGTGGCCATATTGCGGTGGTGAAGGAGATCACTAGTAGGGATTGATTCCCTGGCCAGGCGCCAGAGAAAGACACGGATCTTGTTTGGTACTTGCGTGCTCCACAGCATGGTCCATCCGTTGCTCTCATCGACGCTGGATGGTCCTCCCGTCTGATATAACCAATCCTCTCTGGTGAGCTTAGTTTTCAGAATCATTCTGTATGCAGAGCGCACAGAGAAATTGCCCCGAATTTCCTTGCTCCAGGCCCAAAAATCATCAACATGTCTCGTACACAGCGGTATTTTAAGTATTGCCTCTGCATCTATGGGTATGAAAACAGACCGGACCAGCTCCTCCTTCCACGATGAGGTAGTGTGCTCAATCAGCTCGTGCACATACGTTGGCGGATCGGCTACCAGAGATGTCATAGGCCGCATTATATCCCCTCTGGGGATCCAGTTGTGTTCCCATATGAGAGTATCTTCTCCAGTCCCAATCCTACGTATGACACCTTGCTTCATTATATCTCTGCCGTCCAGTATCGCACGCCATATTTGAGATGGATGTGAGCCCAACTCAGCATGTAGAATATCACAGTGAGGAAAATATGCAGCCTTAAGTATGAGCGAGCTGAGAGTATTAGGAGTTTGAAGAAGCCTCCATGCCTGTCTCGCTAGCAACGCGAGGTTAAAAAGCTCGAAGTCACGGAAGCCCAATCCTCCCATGTGTTTAGGCCTTGTCATAATATCCCATGCCACCCAGGATGGATTGCGTTTACCTTGTTTACTGCCCCACCAGAACTACCTAATTATCGAAGTGACATTCTCACACAGGCCCCGGGGAAGTCTGAAGCATGCCATTGAGTAGACAGGAATTGCTTGAGCAACTGATTTAATAAGAATCTCCTTCCCCGCTGCTGAAAGAAGCTTCTCCATCCACCCTTTAATCTTCTCCCACACACGGTCACACAAATATTTGAAGGTACCATTCTTTGAGTGTCCCACATCCGTTGGCATACCCAAATATTTATCACTCAATGATTCCTTATGGACTCCCACCGCTTGTTTAACATTATCACGCACCACCTGCGGGCAACCTCGACTGAAGAAAATAGATGATTTCTCATTGTTCACCCTCTGACCCGATGCTCCACAGTAAGCATTCAGCAGGTTTGATACCGCATGTGCCCCCTCTGCACTTGCCTTGAAAAACAGCAGGCTATCATCTGCAAACAAAAGGTGGTTAATAGAAGGAGCTGTGGGTGCCGGCCTTGATTCCGCCAAGTACTGATGACTGAGAACTGGATTTTAAAAGGAACGAAAGGCCCTCTGCTGCAATCAAAAACAAGTAAGGGGAGATGGGATCTCCCTGTCGAATACCTCTCGAAGGTTTAAACTGATCTAGCTTCTCTCCATTAAAAAGAACTGAGAAGGATACCGAAGTCACCATGTTCATTACTATGTTCACCCAAGACTGAGAAAATCCTAACTTGGTCATGATAGCCTTCAAATATTGCCACTCCACCCGATCATAGGCCTTCATCATGTCAAGTTTGAGAGCACAGGAACTATTCGATTTTGCTCTAGACCTTTTCATGAAATGCAAGCACTCATAGGCACATATGATGTTATCAATTATGAGTCTCCTTGGGACAAAGGCTGATTGCTCCTCAGAGATGATGTCCGGAAGAATCTGCTTGAGCCTGTTTGCAACCACCTTCGAAGCAATCTTGTATAGCACATTGCATAAACTGATAGGTCTAAACTGAGGGAGTAGTGTTGGATTCATTACCTTTGGTATTAGAACCAAAACAGTATCATTTATGCTCTCAGCACTCTCCTCCCCTCTTACAATTCTGAGGACGGCTCTAGTGACCTCCTCCCCACATAAAGACCAATGTCTTTGGTAGAAATGTGCTGGGAAACCATCAGGACCCGGCGCCTTTGTTGGTGCCATCTGAAACAGGGTTGTTTTCACCTCGTCGCTGGTATATGGTGCGCATAAAATATCATTCATCCTTGATGTTACCTTCTGCGGTACATGCATCAACACCTCGTCCATGCCCGTCACTCCTTCCGATGTGTACAGGTTCTGGTAAAACTCATTGACCATCTCCCTTAGGTCTCCAGGATCATCAATAAGCACGCCAAGTGAGTTAGCCAGCGCCTTAATCATATTCTTCTTTCTCCGGATGCTTGCTCTCAAATGGAAAAATTTTGTGTTTTTATCCCCTGCGGCCAGCCACTCTATCCTGGATCTTTGACGCCACATCAACTCCTCCCGATGGTAGAGCTCCACCAACTTATCATTGATCTTGATCTCCGCATGTGACGGTCCAGTCCTCCCCGGATTCCCTCTCAAGCGCTCAAGTTCAGCTTTAAGAGATTTTATCTCCTTTCGGACGTTGCCGAAAGTGTCAATGTTCCACCTAGATAGGTCTGTAGCAAGATCAGACATCTTCCTCCTAATCTCCTCAACTGTATGGCCCGGGTGTTTTGAGTTCCACCTCTCCAGAATGGTGTCCCTCCACTGCTCGTGGGTCTCCCACATGGTCTCGTACCTGAAAGAACGTTTACATGTAGGCCTCTGATGCTCATTAATCTCCAATAGAATAGGACAATGGTCCGAAGTTGCAGCAGTGAGGTGTGATAGGCTTGCAAGAGGGAACTGAGCGCTCCACTCAGCCGATCCAAGAGCCCTATCCAGCCTCACACGGGTAAAAGTTCCTCCAGCAACCTTCTTCTCAAAAGTCCAAAAGCGTTCCTTATAGCCCAGGTCCATCAACATGCAAACATCAACAATGTCTCGAAAAGCCTGAATTTGGGCATTGCTGTGCTGTCCAATACCCACATGTTCGTCCGGACGTAGAACCTCGTTGAAATCACCAATACAGAGCCAAGGGAGTGCACTCAAAGTACTTATATTTTTTAACATTGTCCAAGTTTGGTGTCAGAGATGCGTTTGTGCCTCTCCATATACACAAGTAAGCCTCCATGGATCCTTGCCAGGATCAACAACCGAGCAATCAATATGATAACACGAGTAACCCAAAATATCAAATTTTATTGGATTGTTCTAGAAAACTCCAATTCCTCCACTCCTCCCTTGACTATCTATAGTATAACAATTATCATAACCCAATGTTCCAGCAAGAGCTTCTACCCTACCTCTCTCTACTTGAGTTTCTACGATACAGAGGATAGGGGGGCAAACTTCTTCGCTAGATCGCGAAGCTCATTAACTGTCGCGGCGTTGCCCGCGCCACGACAGTTCCAGCATAAGGTATTCATTGCCCCCGGCGTTCCTCCGAGGTGGAGGACGCCGATTTGGGATCTAGGGTTGTAACAATCTTTTGTAACCTTCTCTGTTGACATCTTGGTCCGCTTCGGCTCTTGCTTGGAGCTTGGACTGACTGGAGGGGGGGCACCGGTAGCATCAGCGGGGTCTTCCCTGCTAAAATATTGGCGTCTGCAGGTGCCACCTGCGCTGGAGGGTTTGCCACCAACAGCTTTGCCTTCATATCATCTTGGGTACGCTTCTGGTTCTCATCGGCCTCTTTCATCGCCGTGTCATGCTCATCTTCTGCTTCGGAGTAGAACTCTGTTGTTGCTCCTCTCCCAGCAGTTTGTCCCGTCCTTCCTGCACCTCTTCCACGACCTCCACGAACACCTCTTCCCCCATTGGGATTCTGCCCCGGTCCCGGTCCAGCACCTCTGAACCACCCCGCGCGCAGTTCTTTAAACACTAAAGCAGATTTGGCATGGATGCCGTCGCCGTGCTCTTTGTACTGATGTCCCAAGTGGCCGCATACCGCGCACCAGTCCGGTAACCTCTCATATTTAACCTTGAAGATCTGCCGCTTCCCCTCATGAACCAGACTGACAGCATTCTTAAGAGGCTTGTGTACATCAATGCGGATTCTCACTCTGTAGAAATTACCCTCGAAATCTTGTGACTTAGGTTCAGCATATATATATTCTCCCACCTTCCTTGCAAGGGGTTTGATGAGAGGGTAGAAGCCATCAGGTAGATCATGTATCTGCAGCCATATCTCCAGGGAATCAAGCTTGACCAGCGACGGCTTTGTGAACCCACCATATTCAGCAAGAATCACCGCATTGCCTTTGTAGTTCCAGGGCCCCTCATCCATAGCTCTCGCCTAAGCATGCAAATTGCAGAGTGTAGAGGTTCTCCTCGAGGGGTCGAAACTGCACTGGTTGGCGAGATCCCATGCTGCCCTTATTGTCTTGAAGAAACCATATTGACTGTATTTCTTTTCCGTATGGACTCGCGCTATGGCCATCCATCGAGTTTCCGTCGGCGGCATCGGATGTTCCTTCTCCACCACCACATCATCCATGTCCTCCTCTTGGAATCCCAATTCACTCATCAGCGCCTCCAGGTCCGTCGCAGCGTTGGAGCTCGACGCCTCAGACGCCATCTTCTTTCCCTGACCCGAAAAGAGAATCGATCGGGTACTTTGTGACCTAACCCTAGCAACCCCCAACGCCAGAACCCGAGCGCCAAGACTGCGCAGCGCTCCAAAGAGCACCCCCTTGATCAGTCCGAACGCTACCGGCCGGCGAGAACGGAGGGAGGGGAGACGAACCCTACAGTGGCGATCAAATCGCCGCCGAGGGGAAGAGAAACCCTAACAGGAGGGGACGCGTGCGAGAGAAAGCAGCGCACTGTCACAATGTGTTTGTGGACCGCAGTAAAAAACTGGATATTTTTATGTCCAAAACGAAGCCCAAGTTGCTACGTTTTTTTTTTCCGGCACGGTCTGCCTGGTCCCGCGAGCACGTTGCCAGCTTCCAGTCGGCCAGGAGTCCATTGACTCCCCCACGCCAGCGGAAACGGCATCTGGACGGGCTCCACCCGCCCGTCGTCGCTCCCGCACCAAACGCCAGCGAGTCCACCTCCACCTCACCCTTCTCGGCAGCGAGCCGGCAGCCTCGTAGCTGCACGTCCCTCTCCGCTCCCCCACCTCGCGCCGCGCCCATACTCCCCAAGGGCCTCGAAGCTCCCGCCTCCACGCGGCGCGGCCAATGCGAACGCGGCGTCGCGGGCGCCAGTAGCAGTAGCACAGCATCTCCCCCGGCCGGCCCGGTCAACCCCGTCCTCGCCTTCCACGAGGGGGGCATGGGGTGCAACAGCGAAACGTCGGTGGCCGGAGAGGGGACCGGGAGCGGCGACCTTCGGAGGAGGAGAGCGGGGCGGGACGGGGCGGGCGCCTCGTCGTCCTCCTCCTCCTTCGCCGAGGGGACGAGGGAGTTCGTGCTGAGCTCCATGGACGAGCGGTTCTCCGGATCGGTCGACGCCGATGGGTTCCCCTCCTCGCGCCGGGAAGGTCTGCTTCGAGATTTTGTTTTCTGTTCTATGCTCAGTGGGGCGTGTGATTTGTTAGGATTCAGCATACATCAGGGGTTTACAGTCAGAAAGTCAAACCTTGCCTTGTGTCTCCAAGTTCAGTATCACTGACAATGTAAATGTCTGGCGGATTGGGTGCTTTACGTTTTGATGAAAAAAGGGGGCTGCCTTTATGCTTTAGTCAAGGTAACCTCCAAATGTTGAAGGGCAGTTCGAGCCAAGGTGTAAACTGTAGTGTTCAGTGTAGCAGGTTGCTGCTTTCGGTTTTCCAATTTCGCTCCTACTGTAGAGAACCAGTGGACTGGTTATCATTTGTTTTTATTTTGATTTCTGCGGTTTACTAGCCATGTTCTCTATTTATAATTGGGTTTGTCTAGGACACATCTAGATGTGACACCTGATGTCCACTATGTTTGTGGTCTATTTCTTTTATCCCAGCTTTTTTTTTGTTCCTTGTTGCTGCCTTATTTGTTGGAGCTTAGATGTGACATCCTTAGAAAACATCTAGATGTGAATTAGACAAGCTGTTTATAATTGGGTGTGTCTAGGGCACATCTAGATGTGCTCTAGTTATTGCACATCTAAGTGAGTGAATCAAGTATAGAGAGGAAAAGAAAAAAGAAAAAAAAATATCCACATGAATCTCAACGTAAGATCAATGACATAGGACTTAGATGTGCAATACTTATGGCACATCTAGATGTGCAATACTTATGGCACATCTAGATGTGCTTTAGCAAAACTGTTTATAATTAGTATGTGCATCAATCTATTGCACTTTCAGTTCCCCTTAAGGAACAACAACGTTTTCAATGGAACTGTGCGGAACACCATGTAGAAATCATCTGTCTCAGACTCTCAATATTAAAAAAGGGCAGCCCCAGTGCATGTAGCTCCTGCTTGCGCAGGGTCTGGGGAAGGGTCCGATGTTAGAAAACGTGAGGAAGAGAGAATGACCGAACAGTTTTCTGTATTGAGGAGGAGAGAGATATATACAAGGTTACATGGGCCTGGGCCTCACTCTAGACTATGGGCCTGGGCCTGTACAAGACAAACACAACATATATACTTAACACCCCCCTTCAAACTTAAGGTGGGTCAGGAGCATCTGATACACCAAGTTTGAGAGTGTGAAACCTATGCTGATCTCTAGTTTGTGCCTTGGTGAAGAAATCTGCGACTTGAAGCTCTGATGGGACATATTGTAGCTTGACAGTGGATTGTTGACAATGAGATCGAGTGAAAAAGGCATCCACACCAATGTGTTTGGTCAACTCATGCTTGACTGGATCATTAGCAATCTGAATAGCAGCAGTGTTGTCACAAAGAAGAGGTGTTGGTGTATGACATAAGACACCAAGATCATCCAATAGCCAGCGAAGCCATACAATCTCTGCTGTAGTAGTAGAGAGAGCCCTAAGCTCTGCCTCGGCGATGGAGCGAGACACAGCAGTTTGCTTCTTTGATTTCCATGCAATGAGAGATGTACCAAGAAATATGCAATAGCCAGTGACCGAGCGACGATCAATAGGATCACTCGCCCAAGTGGAATCAGAGTAAGCATGAAGCTGGAGCTGACTGGAATTAGCATAGAACAAGCGGCGAGATGTAGTTCCCCTTAAATACCTAAGGACTCGGAATAGGTGACCATGATGAACTGAGGTGGGAGCACAGACAAATTGACTGAGAATATGGACTGCATGTGCGATGTCAGGTCTGGTCACTATGAGGTACACTAGACTGCCGACAATGTGACGATAGCGAGAGGGATCCTCAAGAGGAGTGCCATCAGTAGGACGCAACTGCAGATGAAGCTCCATAGGTGTAGCAGCAATGCGCATTTCAATGAGACCTGAGCGAAGAATCAAATCCTGAGTGTACTTTTGCTGGGAGATATAGTAACCACCATCAGTATGCTCGACCTCAATCCCGAGAAAATAGCTGAGAGACCCCAAATCTGACATCTGGAATTGTTCACTCAATTTTTTCTTAACAAAATCAATATACCCAACATCATCTCCAGTGATCAACATGTCATCTACATAAAGTAGAAGCAATGTACGGCCATGCTCAGATGTATGAATGAAGAGTGCAGAGTCATGTTCACAAGGAGAAAAACCGGCAGCTTGAATCACAGAACTAAACCGCTCAAACCAGGCACGAGGGGCTTAGGCTTGCTAGGCTTGCTTAAGCCCATAAAGAGCCTTTCGAAGACGACAAACATGACCTGATGGAACCTTGATACCTGGAGGTGGCTGCATATATACTTCCTCATGTAAATCACCATGAAGGAAGGCATTCTTCACATCCATGTGGGAAATTTTCCATGACCGAGTACCAGCCACAGCAATTTGAGTTCGAACTGAAGTCATGTGAGCAACAGGAGCAAATGTCTCATCATAATCTTTCCCATGAGACTGCTGAAAACCTCTTGCAACAAGGCGAGCCTTGTAGCGTTCCACAAAACCATTTGACTTGGTTTTAACCTTATACACCCATTTGCAAGTGATAGGGACTGAACGAGGAGGTAATGGTACCAAATCCCATGTACCAGTACGCTCTAAGGCTGCAAGCTCCTCAGACATAGCCAGTTGCCACTCAGGTGACACAACTGCCTCCTGATAGGTACTAGGCTCAGAAACAGCCCCTGCATATAAGTCCTTTTTGTATCGCGTTGCTAGAGAAGAGCCGTCAGTGCAAGGATTAGTAGTACTGGCTGGAGGAGTAGAAGACAAAGGCATAGATGACTGCGTGTCACATGGAACTTTAGAACGACGAGTGTAATGGAAAGTATTGACTGGAGGAGTAGAATAACGACGAGTGTAATGGAAAGGAAGACTATCTAGAGGTGGAGCTAGTGGAAGAGAGAAAGGAGCTGGTGAGGAAGGAGATGAAATATGTGGTGGAGATGGTTCTGATGTTAGGACAGAGGAAGGTTGTTCAGCTATGGACTCATCTAAAAAGATAGGTGGAAGTGAAAGAAACGAGGTAGACTCTAAAGAAGTTGAGGATGATGGTTTAGTGGAAGGGGAATAGAAGAAGGGTTGATCCTCAACAAAAGTGACATCACGAGAAAAGCGAATGTGGCGAGCAGAAGAATCATAGCAACGGTAGCCCTTATGTTCAAGACTATATCCAAGGAAGACACACTGAGCAGACTGAGCAGTCAACTTGGTACGCTCACGAGGTGCTAAAAGAACATAACAAGTACAACCAAAGACACGGAGGTGGTCATACGTGGGAGGAGAACCAAACAAAACCTCACCAGGACACTTGCCTTCAAGGCGAGTAGAAGGTTGGAGATTGATAAGATAAACAGCAGTTGAGATAGCTTCACCCCAAAAATGAGTGGGGACAAAGGAAGAAATCAGAAGGGTACGAGCTGTCTCAACAATATGGCGATGCTTACGCTCAGCAACGCCATTCTGAGCATGGGCACCAGGGCATGAAAGCTGAGGGAGAGTACCCTCAGATGAGAGAAACTCGCGAAAAGCAGTAGATAGATACTCCCCCCGGAGTCAGAACGAAAAACACGAACAACACTGGAAAACTGAGTATGGACCATATGTACAAAAGCCTTATATATAGAAAACAACTCAGAACGATGCTTCATAAAATAGACCCAAGTATGTCGAGAGTGATCATCAACAAATATGACATAATGTTTGTGGCTACCTTTTGAAACAAAGGGGGAAGGACCCCATGCATCAGAGTGCACTAAATCAAAAGGATGACTAGAATGAGTAGTGCTGGAAGAGTATGGAAGCTGTATTTGTTTCCCTAGCTTACAACCCTTACAGTGAAAACCAGCATCTATGGAAACATGACCCAAAACACCTTGTCGAACAAGGGTAGATAAACGAGAACCACACAAGTGACCTAAGCGATGGTGCCACTGGGCAAAAGAAAACGACGAAGTGGATCTTGATGTTGATGCAGCCATCTGGAACGCGGATGTGGTGGAAGCTGAAGGAAGGTGTAAGGTGTCAAGGATGTAGAGGGATGTGGATCCTCTACGGCGATGGCCAGTTCCAATGACCCTCTTGCTCTGACGGTCCTGCACATAACAAAATGAGTCATCAAAACCAACAAAGTAGTTCATATCAGCAAGCTGGCCAACAGACATAAGATTCATGGACAGCTCTGGAGCAAAGGAGATGGCAGGAACAGAAAACTTGGATGTGCAAAGAGAACCCTGATGAGTAATAGAACAAGGTGTACCATCAGCAGTCTGAACAGAGGCACCATCCCGCACTGGCTGGCAAGACACAAGCTGAGAGTGATCAGAGGTCACACGGAAAGAAGCTCCAGAGTCCAGAACCCAAGGCTGGGTTGCAGCAACAGCGGGCTGAGAGAGAACAAATGTAGAAGCACCCCTCGCTTGCTGCTGATAAGGAGCCTGGGGTGCACGACGCTGCTGATTGAGGGCCCGTCTAGCCTGAAACTCAGCTAACAGCTCTGGATGAAGCTTGAAACAACCATCTCTGTGGTGTCCTGCCTTCTTGCAGAACGAGCAGACGACAGTTGAAGGTGTGGCCTTGGAGGCACCTGGCCGCTGAGGAAAAGCCAGAACACTAGTGTGTAGAGTCTGCGCAGAAGTAGCCCCAAGAGAACGGAGACGAGTCTCCTCAGCGATCAAGCTAGCAAGTGCCTCTGTCAAGGTGGGAGGAGTCGTACGACCAAGCAATTGAGTGCGAATGTTCTCAAAGTCTGGCTTGAGACCCATCACAAACTGAAACATGAGAGTCTGATGGTCATACTTTTCCTTTGCTGCACATGACTCACAACCAGAATTACCCTTTGGAACCATGGAACCTAGCTGCCCAGTGATGCGAGTGAAAGCTCCATAGTACTCTTCTATGGACATGTCTTCTGGCTGCCGAGTGTTGTGTAAATTCTGCAACAAGGAGAAATGAAGTGCACTGCTGGGCTGAAGGTAGCGCTGCTCAAAGTACTTCCATATCTCTTTAGCTGAAGTGTGATGCTCAAGACTCATTCGGAGTGAGGGTTCAACACCCAGAATTAAAACTCCCATCACACGATCATCGATCCTTTGCCAAGACTTCCTTGCTGCATCATCATTTGGACTAGGTGGATCATCTGTCAGATGAGAAACAAAACCAGCCGTCCTCAAGACAGTCCGGGCAGAAAATGCCCATTCCCTGTAGTTTGAACCATCAAGCTTGATATCTACGATCAAAGAACCAAATCCGAAATCATTTCTTGCCATAGTGGTGAGCGGTCAGCAGCTGGAAACACCCAATCTGATAGCAGCTGCAGGCAGCAACAAGAGAAGAGCAGCAGACAGCCACAAACAGAAGCTGGATCTGGATCTCACTGGATAGAAGGTGGAGCTTGTTGGATCTTGCTGGATAGAAGGGGAACGCCTGGAGCTTGCTGTAGAGCAGGGAAGGCACCAAGAGCTTGCTGGAGATGGCTGCTGGAGAGCAGGGGAAGTATTCTCACAGAGTAGCTGTGAGGACACACAGAGGAGGAGCAGCTCCTACAGGTTGATGACGAAGATGGGATGGGGCAGCGATGTGGATGTCTCCTCACCAGACAGATCCGCCTGAATCACCTCACCGGCGGCGATTTCATGGGTGGCGGCTGGAAGAGGGACTAGGGTTTGGTCCTGGTCTGATACCATGTTAGAAAACGTGAGGAAGAGAGAATGACCGAACAGTTTTCTGTATTGAGGAGGAGAGAGATATATACAAGGTTACATGGGCCTGGGCCTCACTCTAGACTATGGGCCTGGGCCTGTACAAGACAAACACAACATATATACACTTTGGGTCTATTGTACGCAGCCTTTCCCTACATTAGTGTTGAGAGTCTCAATATTAGTGTTGCAAAATTTAGTTCCCAATTGTATCAGGTAGTCCGACTGATGACGCCACTTTGCACTCTATTCAGAATTAAGTCATTTTCTCTTGTTAAACAATATCTGGAAAATCGCCTAATAGAACAACAGAAATGTCATCGTGCATAGTAGAATTGGCTTATTCTGTACATGTGTATTTTTAGCTCTGAAACATCATTGTTCACAGCTGTTCTGGTTTTCTACAGGATTCGGTCATAGTAAATCCACAACTGCAACTTCTAGTCGTTTTAGAGGGCAAGATCACGATTTTGTAAGGTCATACTCTGATAGGTTGCTTAAGTGTGACCTCACTTTGGATATGCTATCAGAAAATGAGAAGGTAAGCCTGCTAGCACTTACTTTGATTGATACCTTTGCACATTTAGTATAACATGTGTCATTTTTCCTCAAAAACTGTTAACACACTGTGAAATTGTTAGTCAGTCTGTACTTATACCAGTGATGTAGTAGTTTTGTTGACCTTCTAATATTAAGAGTTGGTGCTAGTGCATACTAGTCTCCTCCAGTGGAGCAATATATAGCCGCAGTTATGACTCTGTCTGCTTGGTTATGCTGGTCCCGAAAATAGATTGATGTTTGGTCTGCTGTTTACCACAATCTTGGCGGACTAGAGCTTGGTTTTAGTTGAGAAGAATTTGTGAACATCCAGTTTCGTCATACTACTTGTTATAACTATTCTTTGTTGTTTGGTATTTCAGATGAAGATAATTGAGAAATTGGTAAAGATCCAGAAAGATGGTACACTGGAGGTAGATGTGACCCGTAGTGCCCTTGTCGCATCAGAGCTCTCAGAGATTGATGCTTTTGGTTCTGTGCCACGTGACGTTGAAGAAGTTAAATCTGGATTTAGCAAGTCTGTCCCGAAGTTGAAGATTGCTATACTTGTCGTTGGAACACGAGGGGATGTTCAGCCGTTTATAGCATTAGCTAAAAGACTTCAGGCAAGTGAACCTGCAACTGCCCATTAGATATCCCAAATAACAAACGGGCATTCTTGAAAAAATATATGATATTTCTGTACTTTATTGGTATGCACTCAAATAAATAGGAGTTAACTTCACATAATTTCTCTGGAATTTCTGGATGATGGGATTGTTACTGCCTGTCCCACGGTTGACATTATCAGCGAGCTGATGCCTGTTTCGCTATTCTTTGAAATCACAACTATGTTGATTGTTTACTTATCTGCAGCACTACCCAAAATTTGATATATCCAACATTTGAGTAGCACTAGTTTTACATGCATAAGGTGGCTTCGTCATCGACCGTTAATTAAAGGAAGAATAACTCAGCAAGTGTCTACCTTGGAGGTGCTTCCGTGCTTGAACCCCCTCGAACTTTTCACAGAAAAGAAAGACATCTGCATTGCTGTTTAAGTTTTCAAGTAATCATGATGTCCTACAGCATCTTCGGTCTTCGCAAAGACGAAAAAATATATCTTACAATGTTGTTCAAGTTTCACGTGTAACTGTCAGAAACTAACATACTGATTTTAGCCTACCTTATATGTACATATATATGTTCTTCCTCTTAACAGAAATAATGGTATTTTCTGCAGGAATTTGGTCACCATGTTAGATTGGCATCTCATGTCAACTTCCGTACTTTTGTGAAGTCAGCTGGTGTTGACTTCTACCCATTGGGTGGTGATCCACGAATTATGGCCCAGTGTATGTTTTGCCGTCTATTGCCCTTATATATGCATTTGGCTATCTTTTGTTGACTAGATTGTTCTACTTTTGAGAATGTTTTGCATGTGATAGTCAACTTTTTTTTTATAATTATAAGACATCACAACTTTTACATTGTTCTCTAAGAAGCAGATGACTTCTACTCCCTCTGTCCCAGAATGTAAGACGTTTAACGTCTTACATGTTGGCACGGAGGGAGTAATTCTTAAGCAAATTAAATGTGTAAATGTGCACAGTCACACTCGATTAGTAAGGTATGCACTTTCAACTGCAGACATGACAAAAAACAAAGGGTTTTTAATGGCCGCGCCCACAGAGATTTCTGTTCAAAGAAAGCAGGTGAAGGAAATCATTTTCTCTCTTCTACCTGCATGCACAGAACCTGATTTGGATACTGGAATACCTTTCAGAGCTCAGGCAATAATAGCAAATCCTCCTGCTTTAGGTTTGTCTATCAATCACTATACTTCTCCTTAGCCTCATGTTATAAGATTTTTGCAACCTTTGTTGATTTAATTAACATGTTTCTGACTTCTTGTACCAAATCACATGTATATCCTCTGTAATTGTGTGGCTAGTTGCCACAGTAAATACCTTTAACCTGAGAATGGTTTGAAAACTGCACCATACCTCAACCATACCGCACGAATAAACTTGGGAACCCAGCCTCAACTAAACCCATTTGACAATTCCGTCAGTCCAACCAAAACCAAACCAATTCGATATTTCCACCCAAACTGAAGTGAACCGAGGGCCAATCTGGATTGAAACCGTTTGCTGACATTGGTTGAGAACCATTCGCTCAAATGGGTTGAAGCCTATACATTGCTGGGCTGTGCTCTGTCAGCTGCACTAGCTCTCACGGGTTTCGAACTGAGGATAGACACAGAAATTCAGAGAACAAGTTAGTTAAATACATATATTGACTAGAAGCTACAGCTAAGCTAGTGCACTGCTGAAATGCGTGTAGGACTAGGTACTTGCTAAGCACAATATTATCTTGCGTGTAGGATTAGGTACATGCTATCTCAAAGTTGTTGCTGTTCTACTACATCTTCATGGCAGCACGAGCACTGACCGCCGCGGCCTCTATCGCCAGTTGCCTGGTGGCAAGCCAGACCAGGTTGCCAGAGTGCGCCAGCCACGGCGGCGGATGACCGCTATGGGTAGCCGTGGGACCTCAGCTTGCCGCTATCGGTGCTGTCGCGGAGGTGGGGCCAGCGAGCCATGAGCAGCTGCGGCCGAGCGGGAAGAAGAGGCCAGCAGTCAACCAATCTCACCCACCGGGTGTGACCTATGGGTCTAAACTGTTTGGAACTGGAACAGTTAAAACCCATACCTAACCACACCCAGTTATTTTCTACACAAAACCAAACTAAATCAACCTGTAGTCAGACTCAACCTGTCAATAACCAAACTATACAAGCACAACAGGGGAAGCTGACCCAAAACACCCGGTTAAAGAAAAACCGTTCTCAGGTTTACCTTTATATATGTGGCCTAAGCCTCATATCGAATCTTAATCTCTACTTTATCTTTTCCATTTCACTGAAGACTGAACTAATTTTAGCTTCAAAGTTCTACCAACCTGAAGAGTAACTCAAACTTTGAAGATATAAGTGGTTCATTGACCCAATATCATAGTGTAACCGATTACCTTTCTCCCATGTGTTGTCTTGTGCATTCATACAACATTTCCATAGTGTGTCTCTTAATAGTATTATAGTGTTGTGTCCTCCTAACAAAAAATTGTATAATTCCAGGACATCTTCATATTGCCGAGGCACTTGGGGTACCTCTGCACATCTTCTTTACTTTTCCATGGACGTAAGTCTGTACTGTTCACTGCCAGCTTGAAAACATTTCACAATTTTAAATATGTCGTCATGTTTATCCTGTGAAGACAACAGATCACTTTTTTTTCTGTGTCTCTTAGTTACTGTTGATTGCATTAGAATATTATGTCTTGTATAGAATCCCTCTGGAACTGCTCACTATAATACTGCACAAAGAACAACGGAACTTATACTCTTCATACTGTTTACTCACCTAATAGAGAATATTTTGCCCATTCCTTAAGAGTACTTCCAACAGCTATCAGCCTATGACAGATTCACAGTTGACTCCCAGGGAAGGTCCAGTGAGTAGTGAGGACTATCCTTTGTAAAGTATAACGCTAGTCAAGAACCTGAATGAGTTGTTATACCTTAAATTTGCACCTTTTAATCTAAATATCTTAACTTGTAGTGAAAAGCCCCAAATGTGCTAACCTTTAGCTTTGTATAGGATGTTAGGCATTTCTCATGCATGCTAGCTTATCTCTTTTGGCTACAGTGCTAACAGGGTCATGAAACATGTAATCTTTTGAAATTGTAGCGACGCAATGATACTGTAAAAAATAGAACAACATTCTGCTTACTAATAAATATTTGTGATGTACTACTATTTAAGTGAGGTTGCTATATATATTTCCTAATTGTTAATGTTTGTAGGCAGGCCAACTAATGAGTTCCCTCATCCATTGGCTCGAACGCCTCAGAGTGCAACCTACAGGGTACATCCTTAACATTTTCACTATTGTGCACATGCCTTTTAAACATGTGAATTAGTCCATTTCTGTATATATTGCGAAATTGTTCTGTCTCAGTTTTCCTCCAAAATGTGGACATTCCGATTCTGACATCTTTACCCCTTGGCTTCAGCTATCCTATCTTATTGTGGATTTAATAATTTGGTGGGGCACAAGAGGATTCATAAATGATTTCAGAAAGAAGTTAAACTTGCCCCCTATTGCTTACTTCAGCACGTACCATGGATCCATATCACACTTACCTACAGGATACATGTGGAGTCCTCACCTTATGCCAAAGCCAAAGGGTATCCTGATATTACTTCAGTTAATTTTGCGATCTTCAGTATTTATCAGTTAATAAATTTGAAATTGTTTATCACATCTGTATCCATTATGAAACAAGCTTCCACATGCATACGGCATAATATCTATTCTTTCCTATGGATCCTCACTTTTTTTGGGTTTATGTTGAGTGTAAGCACATGCCTATACTATCTTTATTCCGATAGATTCCTTTCTGGTTTATAAACTTTGGTTAGCTGTATCTTATCAATGAACTTTTCGAGGAGACACAAGTTGAAACTTTATGTTGGGTCTAGGAAAGGTTAATTATCCAAGGTTTCACTGAATAAGCATCATTTGGAAGATTATTACGAACTGAACTGCAATGGCTCAACGCTAGAATGCCCAAGCAGATGACTGAACTCCGTCTAATTGGATAGATTAATTGCATCAAATGAAGGTTTATTTTGTATGCACTTTGTGTAGGAAGAGGAGGATTAGTTGGTTGTGTTTTAAGAACAAACTTCATACAAAGTTTATCCTGTTTCTTAGCCAGGCCAGATTGACTTGCCATGTGTTTGTAGCTTTTTCTTTGGATCCTTGGCTCTTACTGTCGTACATTATTAGTAATATATTTCTGTAGGGCCCTACCCTTCCATTTACATGAAAATAAAAGTTCTTTTAGATTAGTCATTTGTTAAGTTTTAGCTGATAGAAACCTCATGTTGTTGCAAAGTTTATGCTTTAATAATTGGATTTATGTTGCCCGCACTAACTATATTCTTGTCTGCAGATTGGGGTTCTCTTGTGGATGTCGTGGGTTATTGCTTCTTAAATCTTGGCACAAAGTATCAACCGCCGCTAGAGTTCTCACAGTGGCTTCAAGAAGGTTCCAAACCGATATACATCGGTTTTGGTAGCATGGTATGAACTTTATGTGAAAAGGTCTTATGATGATTATAAAGGACTTCCTTTGCTTTATCTGTACATATAATTTATGAGAAAATTTATAAAAATGCACTGTAGAAACAGGGTAAAAAAAAGTAATTCTGACTGTAATGCATCTCTTTTTTGCTACATGTAGTTACACCTCTGTTTCTTTGGTTCCTTGAACTGTAATTATCTTTCATGAGCATGATTTCACCATTCTTGATCACAATCCATATATATTTTATCTTTTCCCCCATGATGAATGTACTAGCTATGAAATTTTTTTCTAATCTTTTACTTAGATTCTTTTATCTTGGAAGTAAGACCTGGGAATCATGCCAACGGTGGTCATTACTTGATATACTAATCATGTCATGAACTTATTATGATGTTAATGTCTCTGTTGCTACTTAATAATGTATAACCTACATAGATTGTAAGATCACATGTCTTCAGATTTAATACGGAAGTAGTGGAATTGTTGATTCATCCCGTCATGCGCAATTCGATCTGTATCTTTTAGTTCCATATATTATTAGGATTCTCTTTACTTTGCAAGTTAGCCAAGATTATCTGATAAATATAGGGAGATAGATTGCACGAGGAAATCATAAGTCATAGACCATAAAAGTTGCCAACTCAGAGTTCCACTCAGGGTCTTACGCACCATACTGGGTAGGAAGTCCACCGTGCGCACTTGGTCGAGCCATGCCTCCATCTTCATCTCCCCCTTCAGTGGAGGAGCCAGGATCCGAGGAAAGGTATCAGAAGTCGAAACCAGTTACAACTAAAAAATGTGTCTAAGCACCCCAGTGCTGGATTTTTTCTCAAGAGTTGGAACATCTGGCTACCTTTTTTTATCTACTTTCAATCTAAATTTGTTTTCATCTAAAAACCTGCTATAATAACTAGAATGTACCAAAAACTGAGCTATCAATGTTTTGTTTGGAGTCAAACGAGATGAGTTCGCCAAAAGTTTCTGCAAGGCATAAAAAGAAGAAGCAACAACACTATGCAGTAGAATTTACCTAAAACTAAAATGGGTTAGAATATTAGCATATGATTTTCCTCTGCTTTTGTTTTGTTGATACAAGAGTAACTATCTAATTCTTATCATGTGCTGTATTTTATGTTTGAAGCCTCTTGATGATGAAAAAAAGGTCACTGCTATCATTTTGGATGCACTAAGAGAAACGGGACAGAGAGGAATCATTAGCCGTGGTTGGGGAGATCTTGGAAGCTGTAAGTTACCTATTCATCATTTTTAAATTATGGGGCCAACCAGCGGAGAGGGGAAACCCTCTTAGATAGGGCGATAGCCCGGTTGTTCTTAAATATTCTGTCCAGTGCTTGTCCTGTATTGAGGAATCTTTATATTGTACTCGAACATGTCGGCACTCTTCTATAGCATTGTTGTCGCAGACTGATGTTTCGTTCATCTTGTAGAAACTTACACAGGTAGTTAGAAAGGATTTATCATTAGTACTCCCCCCGTTCCAAGAATTATGGAATGGAGGGAGTACATAGTTTGCCCCTCTGCCTTGTTATTTATCTATGCAACATGCATCTGCAGTTTCAGAAGTTCCAGCTGACGTCTTCATTTTGGAGGATTGTCCTCATGACTGGTTGTTTCCTCGCTGTACGGCAGTAGTGAGTTTACTATTTCAACACCACTATTTGTTGACTTCAGTAATTTTCATAAAGTGGTTCAGCATGATGATAATGAATTTTGTGCACTTTTGTAATGTCAAACAAAAATTAGAAAGTTGTGGAAGAAATTTTCTCTAACTGTCAGAGGTCATTAATATCATGTCAGCAGCTTACTCATTTAAGCATGTCAAAAATGAATTTCTTCATGGCTCTGTCTTGATTACAATAGTTTTGGGCTGCTGGGGAGTGTCTAATAGATGAAAGCATGAAGTAAAATGGGAAGTTGTCTTCTTCTCTATAACAATTACCGTTCTGCTCCCATTATGTGCTATACTTTCATGGCACCGACTTCTATAAAAAAGCGTACTAAAATTATTTAATACAAACCTCCAATTAGCAGCAATATATTAGTTGAACAGGTACTTTCAGTTAAAATCTTGCTTCGGACTGATCTTGTAACACACCCAGTAGTAATAGTGTAGTGCTTCCGTTTCTGGATACAGTTACTAATCAGGTTGTTTGCTTGTCTATAAGGTGCATCATGGTGGAGCAGGTACCACAGCTGCAGGCCTGATAGCTGGGGTAAGCTACTAGTCTGCACCACTGATAGAAACTGAAAGAGTGAAGTGCACTGTAGATTCCTGAACTGTTTTAGGGGTGTCATGTAGTCCTTGAACTGTGAAAAATTGTCATCCAAGTCCATAAAGTGCAATAAGCGTGTCATGCTAGGCAAAATATAGGTCCTGACTATTCTAGTGATGAACTAGTTTGGACCTGGATGGCACACTTATTGCACCTCGAGAACCTAGATGACGATTTTCATAGTTCGAGGGTCTACATGACGCCCCTGAAATAGTTCAGGGACCTAGTTCACTTCACCCAAACTGAATGAACATAAGATCTCTTTGGACATGATGATACCTTCAAACTTTTTTACACAAAACATGGCACTCACCAGCCACCACTGGAACAAAACCATATGAAAGGTTCAGCTGACAATATTATCTGCAATGTTTGTAAAATAAAGAAACTCATTATCTCATGCTTGTTATGCATGACATCCTCGATGTATAAGACCTCTTGTAGTTAGTCTCGAGAAACCTACATTTGTTTATCATTTACTATCACCATTCTTTTGTGAATGTACTTGACTGCTCTTTGTGCTGTTAACAGTGTCCAACCACCGTAGTGCCTTTTTTTGGCGATCAGTTCTTCTGGGGTGAGATAGTTCATGCGCGTGGTGTGGGTCCTGCACCTATCCGTGTAACAGAGCTTACTACTGAGGCACTCTCAAATGCAATCAGATTCATGCTTGATCCTGAGGTAGCACTACTTTTCTTGCTCATTTTATAATCTGTGTTTCTAGACATTTATGATGTGCTCATTGCCATCTTCACTACATAGGGAAGTATGCTGTTAATCTTATGATGGTTAAACACATTCCTTGGTAATGAGCAGATGCAATGTTGTGCTAACTGATCCTGCTACTTTGCTGAAGGTAAAATCACGATCATTGGAACTGGCAATAGCAATAGGGAACGAAGATGGCGTCGCAGCTGCTGTAGACTCGTTTCACCGACACCTGCCTGCAGAACTCCCACTTACTCCACCACCCACCCCTGTAGAAGAAGAGCGACTAGACCTGCTTCAATTGCTTTCTCGATATCTTGAGAAGTGTTGTCTCCCGTTCAATTCTTAGTTGTCCATAGCGTAGATATGGGTCCAATTTATTTATTTATTTATGTGGTTAGGAAACAGAAATGGGTGTCTTGTAAAATTTGAGGGAGTGAAACAAACTGTAGTTCATCATCCAGGCCAATCGTCCAATTTCCCTTTCCCAGTGTGAATATCGGTAATAAGGGCGTGTTGTAGCTTTGGCGAATTTTTTGGTGTATCGCAAATAAGCAGCTTTCTTGTACATGAAATTTCGGATCGCGAAGAATTGTTGTACACATTCACCTTTCCCACCTTTGTTTATCTTGGGGAGTCAAGTACATCTTTGACATTGGTACCTCCAAAAAATGCAAGTCGGAGGTAAAGATCCTATACTTTCCGACCCTGTTCTATTTACACCCCCCCCCCCCTTTTTTTTCTCTCTTAATAATAGCAAGGGCATATGTTTCCTCTTATTTTGACAAATACATCCTCCCTTGGAAGCATGGCTATATTTGCTTCATTCCTGGCAATCCACTTTTGTTGCAATCAATCAATCATTAAGAATTTCTTATCTTTGAGGTTTGATTTGTTTGTTAGCTTAGCACAGATAACCACCTAATCTCAAGCCCTTCTCCTATCCTTTAATCTCCAATATATAAGGCACTGAACTTTTGGGCACCAAGCCCTTTCCCTAGAAGATTTACCGTTCGTCTAATTGGCCGAACACCTTGTGTGGAGGAGCTCCTAGCAGTGGCGGCCGATGATGGAGCTTAGGTGGCGATCGTGTGACACACCTTGTGTGTGGAGGAGCTCCTAGCAGTTCCTAGCAGTGGCGGCCGATGATGGAGCTTGGATGGCGACCGTGCGACATGGAGGTACGGGAGTCTCCTAGTAGCCTGCAACACCGATTCCCTCGCCGGTGATGAACACGAGCCAGAGGAAGCGATGGCGAGCTCGATGATGGCGGTGATGAACTCGGCTGCTTCCGGCGCCGGTGGCTCGCGTGGGTTTATGCTCGGGGTAGCCTACGACATTATGATGCTTTTGACAGTTTCATTCCTAGCGAATTGGGGCTTCGTGACAGCAATGACAACGAAAATCACGTATTCGGCAGATTTCGACTTCGGCGAGGATAGAGACAATGGGGAGGGAGGCAGAGATGGGGAGGGGACTGAGATAGACGGCGTGGAAGAGCGAAGTTTGCTGAGAGTTGCTCTTTTCAAAGCAAGTTTAGTTGGGAGGGGATAAGTTTTCAGGGATCAAAAACTATATTTTTGAGGGAGTAGTTTGCAAAACAGCTCAAGGCCGTCATCCAAAGAGGTATCATATCTCACCATGCATGGTGCTCAGTAGAGGAGTTAGTACTGATCCGGTGTGCGGGATATCGGTCGGAATAGCAGCAGGGAGCAATCTTGGCTTCTCCGCAATAACAGCGAGGAGGCACCGAACAATGAGGCGGTCGTTCATGGTCGGCGTGCTCGGCTCAAGCTGGTACGGGAAGCGGTGTTGAGGGTTGGCACAGTCAAACGTGCGCGTCATCTTCTGCGTCTCGAAGTTCACCACCCCCTCAACCTCAAAGCTGAACTCCGCCGTCGTCAGCGCCTCATCGGCGCCAGTGTGGACGAGGCACAGGAACGTGAACATACGGCGCACATGGGGATTAAGGCATAACTTGAAGAACCATCTGCTCTCTCCTACGGAGAAGTGTGTGGAGTGGGCGCACTCGACGCTCCGGAGTGCCGCCTTAAGCTCGGAGAAGCTGCCGATGGCGAGCTTGTGGGACCCGGCCATGGCGACGGCCTCCGGCTTGCTGGACGGAGTGGATGTTCAGATTCCTTTGGAATATGCACGTTAGAGCTTCAATTCCTATGGTTTTGTTGCAACCTTTGTACCGCCTCTAAAGGAAAAAAAAAACCACAGAAAGAAAACCTCCACATTTTCTGTGAAATTCCTTCATCCCGAATACAGCCTGACCCTTAGTTTGCCGAGTTTTCATTTTTTGCACTCGGCAAAGATTCGACTCGACATACTTGCCTTTGCCGACTAGTGGTCAGTCGAGTCATGTTTGCCGAGTGTGGAAGATCCGATGTGGTAAATTAAACAAAGACGATGCAAATATTCTGGGTACCATCACAATATCTAAAACTACATGAAACCTCTTGAAATTTTGTTGAATTTTGCCATGCTTAATATCAGTGAAAGGATCAAGTGTTAGAACCAGTTTGACCATGTATAAACCGTGAACAGTTCAAGGTTACAATGCGACTATGTAAGGTTTACTCGTTCCCAAGAACATGTCATTCGAGCATTAAGTTTTGTTTTTAAATACATGGCATTCTGCCATTTGGAGGTAGTTTGCACTTTTGTATAAAGAAAATATCTTCACAAAGTCACACGCATTCCGCTTGCTATTTTTAGCCTCTTTTATTCTCTTTGGGGAGAAAAAGAGACCGTGAGAAGAATTTGATGCCTTTTTCTATGCGGGTAGGTTGCTTTTCTACGCAAAGCGTGTAGAGAAAATATAAAACTGGGGGACGGGATTTGTTAAATTTTCAATGATCTTGCTAGCTGTGTGTAGGCGTATGTAGGCCAGCGTGTGGAAGCAATCTTCTAGGCATATCCAACACAGCAGCGACATTTCACTTGCTCTGCCTTCTGGCAATGAACTCGTTCGTTAAAAAATTGCTTGATCGTTACGCTTATACGAGTACTTAGTTATAATGACATTTTATATTGACGGAGGCAGTACCATGAATTGATTCATGGCAGGGGTTAAGATATCGTCAATTTTTTTTGTCATGCTAACTTTGTCTCAACTCGCTGGCGCACACAGCACGACTGATCATTAGCAGACGCATGCACAGTGCACTCGCTCACAGCGACGCATGGGGCCTACTGATAAATTCAGATTTCAGATTGGACACATGCATAGTCCCTTTGTTCGTTCCTAGTGCACTAGTGTTGTTAGTACTCCTACATGGAAAATCATAACGGAACCGGCTCCTTTTCCAGTTGTCGTTGATGGTAATAACATTCTCGATTTTTTTTTTGCAAAAATATCAGATCTATTATGAAGACTTACCAGTAGTACAAAACACTCCAAACATAATAAAAATTACATCGACGTCCATGAACAACCGAACGACCATTGCCGCCGCTAAAACGACCGCAGACGCGCCGCTGTCGCCGCTCCCATACTGGAGCCGGCCTATATAAGTCGAGGCACCAGGAATACCCTCCCCCGCCACCGACCGTCAGAGCGGCAGGCGGAGGGGACGCGAATCCACGGGCTCGCCGGCGAAGATCGAAGAGAAGAAGGCTTTCCTTAGCCGCCTTGCGAGAGGGGAAAGAATACTATGTGCGTACGCACCAACTGAGGTAATTTATGGTTTTGCTAACTCAGGTCCGTAATTTTCTTTTCTGGCGTCGGTCGATTTCAGATCAAAGCTAAAGGCGGGTTTGATCTAAAGGCGGGGACGACATGAGGAACGACAACAATGAGTGTCGGCCACGACGAGGCTGATCCAGTACCTCGTCGGAGATGGGGCTGCAAGCGGGAAAGAGCTGTGACATTGTTGGGTGCAGGTGTGGGTGCCGCTCATCGAAAAATTGGAAAGCTTGGTAGTTGCTGCGAGGGTAGTATGCAGTAGTACAACCGCTTGTATTCTTCTTGTTTTTCTATTGCTTGTATGCGTCTCATCTTTGTATCGTTGTTATTATGAAAATACAAGTAATGCATGCCTATGAGTGTACATCTTCAAAAAAAATTTGTTGCATGCATCACTTTATTATTCCAAATACAGAACATTATAACAACATTGCTTTGCAGTCACACATGTACTACCCCATATACACAAAGAATTACGTAGCTCGGAGAGAATTGGACAAAGAAATAACCAAAGGAAAAAACGACAATTAAGAAAAAGAGCGCAGTGAAAGAATTGCCAAATTTTACAATAACATGAACTCGCTTGCAGGTTAGAGCAAAGAATGAATCGAGATTGAGTGATCTTTCACCATGCATGCACACGTACGTACGTGCGCAGCTGTACCACTCCACTTAGTAGTAGTTGATTGCGCGGCAGTTCTTCCTGATCTGGCCCTGGTAGCCGGTCTTGACCTCGATGCCGGCCATCTTCACCATGGCCTTCTCGAACCTGTCCTCCCACCACCCGGGGATGTTGGCGTTGTCCACCACCATTCTCGCCGTCTCCGCCGACGTCATGAGCGCCGCGTCGGAGGTGAAGAGCACGGTGTGCGACAGCACGTTCTTGTAGTACTGCCTGTCCAGCTTGTTGGGCGTCACCACGTCCTGCATCACCGTCGGGTCGTTGCCGCCCGAGGTCGCGTCGGCCGGGCACTGCCTCCTCAGGAACGCGGCGAGGCCGCCGTTGATGTCGGAGGGGGCGTTGAGGCGGTCGGGGACGAAGGAGGAGCAGTGGGAGCGGCCGATGGTGTGCGCACCGGAGAGGATGACCAGGTCCTCCGCGTTGAGGCCCTTGACGACGAAGCTCTCGATGAGTTCGCCGAGGTTGGACGCCGGTGGGACCAGGAACTTGAGCGGCTCGGAGGCGTTGGAGAAGGTGCCGTCGCGGCGGCCGGACGGCATTTCGAAGTTCACCTTGCCCCTGCTGAGGATGCAGGAGGCGTCACGGGCCGCGAAGGCGACGATGTCGGCGCAGGAGACGACGCCCGGACAGGCCGCCTCGACGGCGTCCTTGATCGCGTCAATCAGCTCGAAGCCCCGCAGGGAAGGGTCGTTCGGCGGGCTGAGCTTCTCCGGCGTCGGGCTGAACGGGGTTGGGTCGAGTAGGACGGAAGCATCACATCCCTATTCATCAACAACTCAACAAAATTAACCAAGCCTGACTAATCGGCTGCAGATATATATATGTTTGCAAATTCGTTTCTTGCAGTACCTCGACGAAGCAGTCGTGGAAGAGCATGCGGATCATGGCGGCGCCATTGCCGGGGTTCTGGGAGATGGCCTTCTCCATGACGCCCTTGACAACGGCCTCCGCTTGGGGGCACTTGTCGTGGTAGAACCCGATCTGCAGTGGCCAGAAAGGGCTGGCCTGGCACCCCACAGCGAGGAGCAGCAATGCACAAGCCATCAGAACGTGCAGCTTTGCAGCAACAGCCGCCATATTTTCGAAGCTAGCTTGCTTGCTCGACTAAGATTGGATGGGAAGAGAGAAGTGTAAGTGGTCAATCGGTGGAGAATGCGTGTTGCCATAGTTCCAGCATGAAGCTACTTATATAGGTAGGCATTCGAAATTCGAAGACCTAGCCTTGGCCAAGAATGCATATGTTGCCGCGTGCTTAAAATTAACAATGTATTTTGGCTTCGTTGGAACGTTACTATACACCGGTGGTTGCCACCAATCTTAAGCGTCATTGAATTCGCCCAATGTGCTCTTTTTCTTCCCAGTGGCTCCGAAAATTAATCAAAGGGCGTTGGTAGTGATATGATACAGAAATAGTGGTAACAAACATTAGCCTGATGGTTACATACAGTTGACTCGACTGATATGTGAACCGGTCATGAACATAAGCTGGAGAGCAATAGCTAGATCGAGCAGCTGATTGGTGTGACCAGCTCCGTGTCTCTTTCCTTCCGGTTCTGCATACGATATGATCCGCCAGTGGCAGATGGGGACGCTTGTTTTTCCGGTTGTTGAGAGGTGAGGTTAATTAAGAACGTTTCTTTTGTGCTTCGTCTCCTTCAAATCTGTTGAGGCTTCTAGCTAGAACTCGAATAAATTAAATATACATGCATGCAGTGCGAGAAATTTCTGGTGAGGCCAGTTTGTTTAGGGGCCGGCAAGCGGGAGTCAACTAATACTAATTGGGTGTGTCTAGGACTCATTTAGATATAAGATAACTATGTCACATCTAAGTTGATTTTTTAGCACTTGTTTGTTGCCTTTTCTTTGTTTGTTGTTGTTTTGTCTGTCAATCCCAGCGTCATTTTTTTTTTTTGAGAATCAGCCAGCATGAGTAAACCAGGGCCACCCAGAGCGTGCTCGCATGGGCCAGGCCTAGTGCTTCTCCTTGATCGCTACCTCCTTTTCTTTTGTTTTCTTTGTATTTCACGCAATAGTACACTTTTTGCTCAAAAGAAAAGGCAGTACTGCACTCTGTATTTTTTTTATAATTTCTTTCTTTTTCTCTTTCAGGTTTAGTGTTTCTTCTGGCTTCCTTCCAGTTTTTTTCTTTTTTATATTTTTTGTATTATATTTTTTCTAATATGTGTTGAATATTTTTTCAAATATAGACTAAACATTTTATCATATACAGTGAACATTATTTCTTCGAATACACACTGAACAATAATTTAATATATGATTTAACTTTTTTTAATATACATTGACTTTCTTTCCTTTGTACGGTGAACTTTGTTTAATATATCTGGGGTAAACCTTTTACCATCACACACTAAAAATTTCAAAATGCACATTGAAAATTTATGAAATAAATAAATAAATGTAAGGGGAAAATAACAAACCCGTTAGAAAACCCGGAAAATGTTCACATATTCAAGAAATGTTTGTGGTTTTAAAAATGTTCACGTATTCAAGCTATGAGCTAGTTGCGATAAAAGGTAGACTTGCAACTAGGATTAAAAACAAAACACATGCTTTAGTTGTGGGTAGAGGATGGTCTTGCAACTTGGACAAGTTGTGAGTCGAGGGGGACTTGCACCTAGGACAACTATGAAACTACGAGCCAGTTGCGAGTCAAGGGTCGACTTGCAACTGGGACGAAACAAGCTATGCGCCCAGTTGCGAGTCAAGGGTGAACATGCAATTGGGATGAAAAACAAATGCACCTGCTCCAGTTGCAGGTCGAGGGTGGGCTTGCAAGTCTGACAACTACGAGCCCAGTTGCGAGTCATTGATCGACTTGCAACTAGGATGAGACAAACTACACGCCTAGTTGCGTGTCAATGATGGACCTGCAATTGGGATGAAAAACAAAAATTCATTCTCCGTTTGCGAGTCGAGGGTAGGCTTGCAACTCGGACAACTACGAAACTACGAGCCCAGTTGCGAGTCATTGATCGACTTGCAACTAGGATGAGACAAACTACATGCCCAGTTGCATGTCAATGATGGACCTGCAACTGGGATGAAAAAAACACATTCTTCGGTTGCGAGTCGAGGGTGGGCTTACAACTCGGACAATTATGAGTCCAGTTGCGAGTCAAAGGTGGACTTGTACCTGGGACAACTACGAAACTACGAGCCCAGTAGCAAGTGAAGTGTCGACTTGCAACTAGGATGAGACAACTTACACGCCTAGTTGCGTGTCAATGATGGACCCTACAACTAGGATGAAAAATAAAAACACATGCTCCGGTTGTAAGTCGAGGGTGCGCTTGCAACTCGGACAACTATGAGTCCAGTTGCGAGTCAAGGGTGGACTTGCAACCGGGAAAATTATGGAACTACGAGTCCAGTTGCGAGTTAAGGGTCGACTTGCAACTAGGATGAAATAAACTACATGCTCACTTGCGTGCCAATGATGGACCTACAACTAGAATGAAAAACAAAAACACATTCTCCGGTTGCGAGTCGAGGGTGGGTTTGCAACTCGGACAACTATGAGCCTAGTTACGAGTCAAGGATGGACTTGCACCTGGGACAACCATGAAACTACAAACCCAGTTGCAAGAGGATGAGACAAACTACACGCCAAGTTGCACATCAACGATGGACCTGCAACTTGGACGAAAAACAAAAAACACATACTCCGGATAGGAGTCGAGGGTGGGCTTGCAACTCGGACAACAATGAGCCCAGTTGCAAGTCAAGGATGGACTTGCACCTGAGACAACTACGAAACTACGAGCCTAGTTGCAAGTCAAGGATCAACTTGCAACTAGGACGAGACAACATACATGCCCAGGTGCGCATCAATGATGGACCTGCAACTGGGATAAAAAATAAAAACACATGCTTTGGTTGCGAGTCGAGGGTGCACTTGCAATTCGGACACCTATGAGCCCAGTTGCGAGTCAAGGGTGGACTTGGAATCGAGACAACTACAAAACTACGAGACTAGTTGTAAGTTAAGGGTCGACTTGCAACTAGGATGAAACAAACTACATGTCGAGTTGTGTGCCAATGATTGACCTGAAACTGGGATGAAAAACAAAAATACATACTCCAGCTGCGAGTTGAGGGCATACTTGCACCTGGGACAACTACGAAACTATGATCCCAGTTGCGAGTCAATAATTGACTTGTAACTAGGATGAAACAAACTACAGGCCAGTTGCATGTCAATGATGGACCTATAACTGGGATGAAAAATAAAATACAGGCAAAATAATAGGGGTCAAAGGTCGGTCAGTGAGAATATGGGGTCAAAATAATATGGGCCATGTGAAAATAAATGCGACAACACAAAACAAACAGGACAAGAGGACGCGCCACAAAAAAGAACAAGCTGACACGGACATGCATGATCGAGTTTGTGCGAACATGATCAAAATGGGATCAAAGACCGCGCCGCGGAAACACCCAACAAAAGACGCACATGCGAGCAAGTCGACAAGTAGACACCAAACACACTACGCGACACAAAGCACGCGTGATAAAGTAAACTGTAATCAAGATTTACACGACATTTAAGGCGAACATGTGACAAAGTGAAAACAATTTCATGAATTTTAAATGAATAAATGAAGAATAAAAAAATGAAAAAGGTGAAAACTGAAAATATAAATAAAAACAAAAATGATGAATTTAAAATACTACATAATTTAAAACAATAATGAAACAGGAAAAATAAAACAAAAATGAACAAAAAAATGAATACTAGAAGTCAAATGGGAGTTTGAAAAAAACAACAACTAGAACTGAGTGATGGCACATACATGTGAAAAGAAATGGAAAAACGCAGACGACGTCGCACTAGGAACAACCTTCAGGAGAACAGACTTGTGTCAAAAAGAAAAGGAGTACAGACTTGTGAAACCCAACAACGGGCCGACCGTGTACTAGCAATGACCTGGACATAGGCTGCACGCGAGACAACGCGCAGCTAGCAAGCTCAGCAGCTAGACCATCGAGTTTTTGCACGAATATTAAAGATAGACGATCCAATGGCCCTGCATTTAGATGTGAGTTCACATCTAGATGTGAAATAGCAAATCCAATACTAATTCCATGGTAGGAGCGCATCCTCAACATGAGGTCAATAGCAAAGTTTCTCACCACCCCACGATCTTGGGGACAAGACAAGTAGACACACAATTGAACAAGAACTCATACTTGCGCTTCAGGCCAGAGGCCGTGTTGGGGGTTCCACCAACGGAAACCCTAGCTACCACCAATGAAGAGTGGCAAGAGAGCATTGGGGCTCATCGACTCATTGGGAGGATGGCTATGAATCTTGAAATGAGGGCATGCATTTCGAGGCAACCCTAGCGAAAAGATTTTCTAGCGTAACCGGTTTCTACCGGGTACTGCATGGTCGCCCGATGGCGCTGCGATTGGTGCGTAGACGGCGTGAGGAGTACCGTAGTCAAACTTCAAACAGTGGACGCTCGATTTTCTTATTGCGCGAGGAGTAGCAGTTAGCGACCTCAGCATCTCCTCCTATGCTTCGCTGCTATCTTGCCGCTCCGTCCTGCCACACCTGCCCCCTCCCCCCTCACTGTGGATCCATTCGTGAGAAGATCAGGTAACAAATTCGATGCGCCCAAGCTTTTTCTATCGCTGGATTTGTCAGCTGAGCTTCTAAAATCAGATCTATGCCCCCTATTTATTTGCGGTGGCACAATTCCAAGGGTCAGTAGTCCCGCTCTGATGACGCATGCTGGATTGATGAAACAAATGCCACGTTGTCGATTCAGATGTTCAGTACAGATCTTATTGGAAGGGCATATTTTTACAGGAGTTGTCATAGTTGTATTTGCCCCACCTGATACACAATTGTTTATGAAGGAAATATGCCCTAGAGGCAATAATAAAGTTATTATTTATTTCCTTATTTCATGATAAATGTTTATTATTCATGCTAGAATTGTATTAACCGGAAACATAATACATGTGTGAATACATAGACAAACATAGTGTCACTAGTATGCCTCTACTTGACTAGCTTATTGATCAAAGATGGTTAAGTTTTCTAACCATAGACATGAGTTGTATTTGATCAACGGGATCACATCATTAGGAGAATGATGTGATTGACTTCACCCATTTCATTAGCTTAGCACTTGAGCGTTTAAGTTTACTGCTATTGCTTTCTTCATGACTTATATATGTTCCTATGACTATGAGATTATGCAACTCCCGAATACTGGAGGAACACTTTGTGTGCTACCAAACTTCACAACGTAACTGAGTGATTATAAAGGTGCTCTACAGGTGTCTCCGATGGTGTTCGTGGAGTTGGCATAGATCAAGAATAGGATTTGTCACTCCGATTGTCGAAGAGGTATCTATGGGCCCTCTCGGTAATACACATCACTATAAGCCTTGCAAGCAATGTGACTAATGAGTTAGTTACGGGATATTGCATTGCAGAATGAGTAAAGAGACCTGCTGGTAACGAGATTGAGCTAGGTATTGGGATACCGACGACCGAATCTCGGGCAAGTAACATACCGATGACAAAGGGAACAATGTATATTGTTATGCGGTTTGACCGATAAAGATCTTCATAGAATATGTAGGAACCAATATGAGCATCCAGATTCCGCTATTGGTTATTGACCGGAGACATGTCTCGGTCATGTCTACATAGTTCTCGAACCCGTAGGGTCCGCACTCTTAAAGTTCTGTGACGATCGGTATTATGAGTTTATATGTTTTGATGTACCGAAGGTAGTTCAGAGTCCCGGATATGATCAAGGACATGACGAGAAGTCTCAAAATGGCCGAGACATAAAGATTGATATATTGGAAGCCTACATTTGGACATCAGAAGAGTTCCGAGTGAAATCGGGATTTTACCGGAGTGCCGGAGGGGTTACCGGAACCCCCCGGGGGTTAATGGGCCTTGTTGGGCCCTAGTGGAGAGAGAGAGGGGCCGGCCAGGGCAGGCCGCGCGCCCCTTCCCCCTCTGGTCCGAATTGGACTAGGAGAGGGGGGGCGGCGCCCCCTTTCCTTCTCCTTCTCCCCTTCCTTTCCCCCTCCTAGTAGGAGTAGGAAAGAGGGGAATCCTACTCCTACTAGGAGGATGATTCCTCCTCCTGGCACGCCCTCTAGGGCCGGCCGGCCTCCCCCCTTGCTCCTTTATATACGGGGTCAGGGGGCACCTCTAGACAGACAAGTTGATCATTGATCTCTCCCAGTCGTGTGCGGTGCCCCCCTCCACCATAACTGCTACCTCTTGAGCACTTGCATTGGTTTTCCCTTAAAGAGGAAAGGGTGATGCAGCAGAGTAGCGTAAGTATTTCCCTCAGTTTTTGAGAACCAAGGTATCAATCCAGTAGGAGGCCACACACGAGTCCCTCGTACCTACACAAACAAATAAATCCTCGCAACCAACGCGATAAGGGGTTGTCAATCCCTACACGGTCACTTACAAGAGTGAGATCTGATAGATATGATAAGATAAGATTTTTGGTATTTTTATGATAAAGATGCAAAGTAAAATAAAAGGCAAAGGAAATAACTAAGTATTGGAAGATTAATATGATGGAAGATAGACCCGGGGGCCATAGGTTTCACTAGTGGCTTCTCTCGAGAGCATAAGTATTCACGGCGGGTAAACAAATTACTGTTGAGAAATTGACAGAATTGAGCATAGTTATGAGAATATCTAGGTATGATCATGTATATAGGCATCACGTCCGAGACAAGTAGACCGACTCCTGCCTGCATCTACTACTATTACTCCACACATCGACCGCTATCCAGCATGCATCTAGAGTATTAAGTTCAAGAGAACAGAGTAACACTTTAAGCAAGATGACATGATGTAGAGGGATAAACTCATGCAATATGAAATAAACCCCATCTTGTTATCCTCGATGGCAATAATACAATACGTGCCTTGCTGCCCCTACTGTCACTGGGAAAGGACGCCGCAAGATTGAACCCAAAGCTAAGCACTTCTCCCATTGCAAGAAAGATCAATCTAGTAGGCCAAACCAAACTGATAATTCGAAGAGACTTGCAAAGATAACCAATCATACATGAAAGAATTCAGAGAAGATTCAAATATTGTTTATAGATAAACTTGATCATAAACCCGCAATTCATCGGTCTCAACAAACACACCGCAAAAGAACATTACATCGAATAGATCTCCACAAGAGAGGGGGAGAACTTTGTATTGAGATCCAAAAATAGAGAATAAGACATCTAGCTAATAACTATGGACCCGTAGGTCTGAGGTAAACTACTCACACTTCATCGGAAGGGCTATGGTTTTCATGTAGAAGCCCTCCGTGTTCGATGCCCCCTCCGGCGGAGCTCCGGAACAGGCCCCAAGATGGGATCTCGTGGATACAGAAAGTTACGGTGGTGGAATTAGGGTTTTGGCTCCGTATCTGGTAGTTTGAGGGTACGTAGGTATATATAGGAGGAAGGAGTACATCGGTGGAGCAACAGGAGGCCCACGAGGGTGGAGGGCGCGCCGAGGGGGGGTAGGCACGCCCCCTACCTTGTGGCCTCTTAGTTGATGTCTTAACGTAGGGTCCAAGTCCTCTGGATCATGTTCGTTCCTAAAATCACGTTCCCGAAGGTTTCATTCCGTTTGGACTCCGTTTGATATTCTTTTTCTGCGAAACCCTAAAATAGGCAAAAAAAACAGTAATTCTGGGCTGGGCCTCCGGTTAATAGGTTAGTCCCAAAAAATAATATAAAAGTGTATAATAAATCCCAATAATGTCCAAAACATAATATAATATAGCATGGAACAATCAAAAATTATAGATACGTTGGAGACGTATCAATAACCCACCTCGGTCATACTGTAGCGGTGCTCAGGCGAAGCCCTGCAACGGTAGCTTCATCAACATCGTCACCACGCCGTCGTGCTGACGAAACTCTTCCCTGAGCTCTACTGGATCGTTAGTTCGCGGGACGTCATCGAGCTGAACGTGTGTTGAACGCGGAGGTGCCATACGTTCGGTACTGAGAATCGGTCGATCGTGAAGACGTACGGCTACATCAACCGCGTTGTCATAACGCTTCTGCTTAACAGTCTACGAGGGTACGTGGACAACACTCTCCCCTCTCGTTGCTATGCATCACCATGATCTTGCGTGTGCGTAGGTAACTTTTTGAAATTACTACGTTCCCCAACAGTGGCATCCGAGTCAGGTTATTGCGTAGATGTTATATGCACGAGTAGAACACAGGTGAGTTGTGGGCGATACAAGTCATAATGCTTACCAGCATGTCATACTTTGGTTCGGCGGTATTGTTGGATGAAGCGGCCCGGACCGACATGACGCGTACGCTTACGTGAGACTGGTTCTACCGACATGCTTTGCACACAGGTGGCTGGCAGGTGTCAGTTTCTCCAACTTTAGTTGAACCGAGTGTGGCTACGCCCAGTCCTTGAGAAGGTTAAAACATCACTAACTTGACGAACTATCATTATGGTTTTGATGCGTAGGTAAGAATGGTTCTTGCTCAGCCCGTAGCAGCCACGTAAAACTTGCAACAACAAAGTAGAGGACGTCTAACTTGTTTTTGCAGGGCATGTTGTGATGTGATATGGTCAAGACATGATGCTATATTTATTGTATGAGATGATCATGTTTTGTAACAGAGTTATCAGCAACTGGCGGGAGCCATATGGTTGTCGCTTTATTGTATGTATGCAATGCAATCACCCTGTAATTGCTTTACTTTATCACTAAGCGGTAGCGATAGTCGTAGAAGCAATAGTTGGCGAGACGACAACGATGCTACGATGCTACGATGGAGATCAAGGTGTTGCGCCGGTGACGATGGTGATCATGACGATGCTTTGGAGATGGAGATCAAAGGCACAAGATGATGATGGCCATATCATATCACTTATATTGATTGCATGTGATGTTTATGCTTTATGCATCTTTTTATTCTACTTTGTTTGACGGTAGCATTATAAGATGATCTCTCACTAAATTTCAAGGTAAAAGTGTTCTCCCTGAGTATGCACCATTGCCAAAGTTCGTCGTGCCGAGACACCACGTGATGATCGGGTGTGATAAGCTCAACGTTCATCTACAACGGGTGTAAGACAGTTTTACACACGCAGAATACTCGGGTTAAACTTGATGAGCCTAGCATATGCAGATATGGCCTCCGAAAACTGAGACCGAAAGGTCGAGCGTGAATCATATAGTAGATATGATCAACATAGTGATGTTCACCATTGAAAACTACTCCATTTCACGTGATGATCGGTTATGGTTTAGTTGATATGGATCACGTGATCACTTAGATGATTAGAGGGATGTCTATCTAAGTGGGAGTTCTTAAGTAATATGATTAACTGAACTTAAATTTATCATTAACTTAGTACCTAATAGTATTTTGCTTGTCTATGTTATTGTAGATAGATGGCGTGTGATGTTGTTCCGTTGAATTTTAGTGTGTTCCTTGAGAAAGCAAAGTTGAAAGATGATGGTAGCAATTACACGGACTGGGTCCGTAACTTGAGGATTATCCTCATTGCTGCACAGAAGAATTACGTCCTGGAAGCACCACTGGGTATCAAACCCAGTGCAGGAGTAACGCCAGATGTTATGAACATCTGGCAGAGCAAAGCTGATGACTACTCAATAGTTCAGTGTGTCATGCTTTACGGCTTAGAACCGGGACTTCAACGACGTTTTGAACGTCATGGAGCATATGAGATGTTCCAGGAGTTGAAGTTAATATTTCAAGCAAATGCCCGGATTAAGAGATATAAAGTCTCCAATAAGTTCTACAGCTGCAAGATGGAGGAGAATAGTTATATCAGTGAACATATACTCAGAATGTCTGGGTACCATAATCACTTGACTCAGCTGGGAGTTAATCTTCCGATTGATAGTGTCATTGACAGAGTTCTTCAATCACTGCCACCAAGCTACAAGAGCTTCATGATGAACCATAATATGCAAGGGATGGATAAGACGATTCCCGAGCTCTTTGCAATGCTAAAGGATGCGGAGGTAGAAATCAAGAAGGAGCATCAAGTGTTGATGGTCAACAAGACCACCAGTTTCATGAAAAAGGGTAAAGGGAAGAAGAAAGGGAACTTCAAGAAGAACGACAAACAAGTTGCTGCTCAAGAGAAGAAACCCAAGTCTGTACCTAAACCTGAGACTGAGTGCTTCTACTGCAAAGGGATTGGTCACTGGAAGCGGAACTGCCCCAAGTATTTGGCGGATAAGAAGGATGACAAGGTGAACAAAGGTATATGTGATATACATTTTATTGATGTGTACTTTACTAGAGCTCGCAGTAGCACTGGGGTATTTGATACTAGTTCTGTTGCTAATATTTGCAACTCGAAACAGGAACTACGGATTAAGCGAAGACTGGCTAAGGACGAGGTGACGATGCGCGTGGGAAATGGTTCCAAAGTCGATGTGATCGCCGTCAGCACACTACCTCTACATCTACCTTTGGGAATAGTTTTAGACCTGAATAATTGTTATTTGGTACCAACGTTAAGCATGAACATTATATCTGGATCTTGTTTGATGCGAGACGGTTATCCATTTAAATCTGAGAATAATGGTTGTTCTATTTATATGAGTAATATCTTTTATGGTCATGCACCCTTGAAGAGTGGTCTATTTGTGTTGAATCTCGATAGTAATGATACGCATATTCATAATGTTGAAGCCAAAAGATGCAGAGTTGATAATGATAGTGCAACTTATTTGTGGCACTGCCGTTTGGGTCATATTGGTGTAAAGCGCATGAAGAAACTCCATACTGATGGACTTCTAGAATCACTTGATTATGAATCACTTGGTACTTGCGAACCATGCCTCATGGGCAAGATGACTAAAACGTCATTCTCCGGAACAATGGAGCGAGCAAAAGATTTGTTGGAAATCATACATACTGATGTATGTGGTCCGATGAATGTTGAGGCTCGCGGCGGGTATCGTTATTTTCTCACCTTCACAGATGATTTGAGCAGATATGGGTATATCTACTTAATGAAACATAAGTCTGAAACATTTGAAAAGTTCAAAGAATTTCAGAGTGAAGTGGAAAAACATTGTAACAAGAAATAAAGTTTCTACGATCTGATCGTGGAGGAGAATATTTGACTTACGAGTTTGGTTTACATTTGAAACAATGTGGAATAGTTTCGCAACTCACGCCGCCCGGAACACCACAGAGTAATGGTGTGTCCGAACGTCGTAATCATACTTTACTAGATATGGTGCAATCTATGATGTCTCTTACTGATTTACCGCTATCGTTTTGGGGTTATGCTTTAGAGACAGCTGCATTCACGTTAAATATGGCACCATCGAAATCCGTTGAGACGACGCCTTATGAACCGTGGTTTGGCAAGAAACTAAAGTTGTCGTTTCTTAAAGGTTGGGGCTGCGATGCTTATGTGAAAAGGCTTCAACCTGGTAAACTCAAACCCAAATCGGAGAAATGTGTCTTAATAGGATACCCAAAGGAAACTGTTGGGTACACCTTCTATGATAGATCCGAAGGCAAGACATTCGTTGCTAAGAATGGATACTTTATAGAGAAGGAGTTTCTCTCGAAAGAAGTGAGTGGGAGGAAAGTAGAACTTGATGAGGTAACTGTACCTGCTCCCTTATTGGAGAGTAGTTCATCACAAAAACCAGTTCCTGTGACACCTACACCAATTAGTGAGGAAGATAATGATGATGATCATGAAACTTTAGATCAAGTTACTACTGAGCCTCGTAGGTCAGCCAGAGTAAGATCCACACCAGAGTGGTACGGTAATCCTGTTCTGGAGATCATGTTACTCGACCATGACGAACCTACGAACTATGAGGAAGCGATGATGAGCCCAGATTCCGCAAAATGGCTTGAAGCCATGAAATCTGAGATGTGATCCATGTATGAGAACAAAGTGTGGACTTTGGTAGGCTTGCCCGATGATCGGCAAGCCATCGAGAATAAATGGATCTTCAAAAAGAAGACTGACGCTGACGGTAATGTTACTGTCTACAAAGCTCGACTTGTTGCAAAAGGTTTTGAACAAGTTCAAGGAGTTGACTACGATGAGACCTTCTCACCCATAGCAATGCTTAAGTTCGTCTGAATCATGTTAGCAACTGCCGCATTTTATGATTATGAAATTTGGCAAATGGATGTAAAAACAGCATTCCTGAATGGATTTCTGGAAGAAGAGTTTTATATGATGCAACCTGAAGGTTTTATCGATCCAAAGGGTACTAACAAAGTGTGCAAGCTCCAGTGATCCATTTATGGACTGGTGCAAGCCTCTTGGAGTTGGAATAAACGTTTTGATAGTGTGATCAAAGCATATGGTTTTATACAGACTTTTGGATAAGCCTGTATTTATAAGAAAGTGAGTGGGAGCTCTGTAGCATTTCTAATATTATATGTGGATGACATATTATTGATTGGAAATGATATAGAATTTATGGATAGCATAAAAGGATACTTGAATAAGGGTTTTTCAATGAAAGACCTCGGTGAAGCTGCTTATATATTAGGCATCAAGATTTATAGAGATAGGTCAAGACGCTTAATTGGACTTTCACAAAGCACATACCTTGATAAAGTTTTGAAGAAGTTCAAAATGGATCAAGCTAAGAAAGGGTTCTTGCCTGTGTTACAAGGTGTGAAGTTGAGTATGACTCAATGTCCGACCACTGCAGAAGATAGAGAGAAAATGAAAAGTGTTCCCTATGCTTCAACCATAGGCTCTATCATGTATGCAATGCTGTGTACCAGACCTGATGTGTGCCTTGCTATTAGTTTAGTAGGGAGGTGCCAAAGTAATCCAGGAGTGGATCACTGGACAGCGGTCAAGAACATCCTGAAATACCTGAAAAGGACTAAGGATATGTTTCTCGTTTATGGAGGTGACAAAGAGCACGTCGTAAATGGTTACGTCAATGCAAGCTTTGACACTGATCTGGATGATTCTAAATTGCAAATCGGATACGTGTTTATATTGAACGGTGGAGCTGTCAGTTGGAGCAGTTCTAAACAAAGCGTCGTGGCGGGATCTATGTATGAAGCGGAGTACATAGCTGCTTCGGAAGCAGCAAATGAAGGAGTTCATATCCGATCTAGGTGTCATACCTAGTGCATCGGGTCCAATGAAAATCTTTTGTGACAATACTGGTGCAATTGCCTTGGCAAAGGAATCCAGATTTCACAAGAGAACCAAGCACATCAAGAGACGCTTCAATTCCATCCGGGATCAAGTCCAGGTGGGAGACATAGAGATATGCAAGATACATACGGATATGAATGTTGCAGACCCGCTGACTAAGCCTCTTCCACGAGCAAAACATGATCATCACCAAGACTCCATGGGTGTTAGAATCATTACTTTGTAATCTAGATTATTGGGTCTAGTGCAAGTGGGAGACTGAAGGAAATATGCCCTAGAGGCAATAATAAAGTTATTATTTATTTCCTTATTTCATGATAAATTTTTATTATTCATGCTAGAATTGTATTAACCGGAAACATAATACATGTGTGAATACATAGACAAACATAGTGTCACTAGTATGCCTCTACTTGACTAGCTCATTGATCAAAGATGGTTAAGTTTCCTAACCATAGACATGAGTTTTTATTTGATCAAAGGGATCATATCATTAGGAGAATGATGTGATTGACTTGACCCATTTCGTTAGCTTAGTACTTGATCGTTTAAGTTTACTGCTATTGCTTTCTTCATGACTTATATATGTTCCTATGACTATGAGATTATGCAACTCCTGAATACTGGAGGAACACTTTGTGTGCTGCCAAACGTCACAACTTAACTGGGTGATTATAAAGGTGCTCTACAGGTGTCTCTGATGGTGTTTGTGGAGTTGGCATAGATCAAGAATAGGATTTGTCACTCCGATTGTCGGAGAGGTATCTCTGGGCGCTCTCGGTAATACACATCACTATAAGCCTTGCAAGAAAATGTGACTAATGAGTTAGTTGCGGGTTGTTGCATTACGGAACGAGTAAAGAGACTTGCCGGTAACGATATTGAGCTAGGTATTGGGATACCGACGATCGAATCTCGGGCAAGTAACATACCGATGACAAAGGGAACAACGTATATTGTTATGCAGTTTGACCGATAAAGATCTTCGTAGAATATGTAGGAACCAATATGAGCATCCAGGTTCCGCTATTGTTTATTGACCGAAGACATGTCTCGGTCATGTCTACATAGTTCTCGAACCCGTAGGGTCCGCACGCTTAAAGTTCTGTGATGATCGGTATTATGAGTTTATATGTTTTGATGTACCGAAGGTAGTTAGGAGTCCAGGATATGATCACGGACATGACGAGGAGTCTCGAAATGGTTGAGACATAAAGATTGATATATTGGAAGCCTACATTTGGACATCGAAAGAGTTTCGGGTAAAATCGGGATTTTACCGGAGTGCCAGAGGGGTTACCGGAACCCCCCGGGGGTTAATGGGCCTTGTTGGGCCCTAGTGGAGAGAGAGGGGGGCCGGCCAGGGCAGGCCGCGCGCCCCTCCCCCTCTCGTCCGAATTGGACTAGGAGAGGGGGGGTGACGCCCCCCTTTCCTTCTCCTTCTCCCCCTTCCTTTCCCCCTCCTGGAGTAGGAAAGAGGGGAATCCTACTCCTACTAGGAGGAGGATTCCTCCTCCTGGCGCGCCCTCTAGGTCCGGCCGGCCTCCCCCTTGCTCCTTTATATACAGGGGCAGGGGGGCACCTCTAGACACACAAGTTGATCATTGATCTCTCCCAGCCGTGTGCGGTGCCCCCCTCCACCATAATCCACCTCGGTCATACTGTAGCGGTTCTTAGGCGAAGCCTTGCAATGGTAGCTTCATCAACATCGTCACCACGCCGTCGTGCTGACGAAACTCTTCCCCGAGCTCTACTGGATCTTGAGTTCGCGCGACGTCACCGAGCTGAACGTGTGCTGAATGCGGAGGTGCCGTACATTTGGTACTAAGGATCGGTCGATCGTGAAGACGTACGACTACATCAACCGCGTTGTCATAACGCTTCCGCTTAACGGTCTACGAGGGTACGTGGATGACACTCTCCCCTATCGTTGCTATGCATCACCATGATCTTGCGTGTGCGTAGGAATTTTTTTTGAAATTACTACGTTCCCTAACAGTTTAGGGCAACTCCAACCGACCGGCCCAAACAGACACGGAATTTGTCCATTTTTTGTCTGTTTGGGTCACTAGGAGGGGCGACATCCGCCCCCTGTTAGCGCTTTTCTGGGCAGTGCGCCCAACAGGGCGACCCATTTGGTATGCCCCGTCTGTTTTTCCCATCAAACATAGCAAGTAGATTTAGCAAAATAAATCTAGCATTTTTTTGCATTGTACCGTATGTCATGTCGACATACAACATTGCACCAAAATAAAATCGCACGAGCCCCGCAAGTGCCACGACTATAGTTCATGCATCTCTGCCATGATTACGCATCTCAATCCATCATGAACTTTTGTTTCCTCTCAAACCAAACCCACTTTTTGGGGGGCATGTTGCTCAAGTTGGCCACCATGATCTCCACTTCCTTGAAGATTAGTGCGAGCTCCACCTGCTTTTGCTTCACCTTCACTTCCTTGGCTCTTGGCCGAGCATTAGCGTCATCGATCTCGAGCTTCTTCTTTTATAGGTCAAATAAGTTCTTCATGGCCTCCTCTTTCTCTTGGAACTTCCTCTCTTCCCCCTTCTCACTTGACACCTCCTTTTGGGCTATGAACCACTTCAAAGTTTCTTGCAAGGAAGGTCTCGAAGCATCACACTTTGTATCCACCTTGGAGTTGGTCTTCTCGCTCGTCTCTTCTCACTTGGGTCGATGACCAATGACCCCCCACCTTTTTTGGGCCACATATTGGTCCTTCCACTTTGGGCATTCGTTGATTTTCATCCAACAATGGGTCAAGGTAAATGGTTTGACCCCATGTTCACCCATTAAGGTTTTCAAAGCTTGAAACACCTACATATATAGATGAAACCAACAAGATATATTTTATGCATAGGAGGACGGTATGTGCTCATATGAAGAGGGGAACGAATAATATACCAAGTCCTTGATGCCAATGCCACTCATGGACCACGCAACGACATGATCATCGGAGCCACAAAAATTGTTGCACTCCAACTGGATGAAGCCCCGCCTCTTTTTAAGTGACACGTCACTCCGGTCATTCTCAAATTTGCATGGCTCAAACTTCCTATGTTCATGAAAGAAATCATGGACCCTCTTCCAAAATGTTGAACCATTTTGCTTGGCGCCGGTTTTGGGATATTGTCCAATTTCCATCCAAGCCTCGCAAAACAACTTGTCCTCATCCTCCATGTATGCTCCAGTCCTCATGTTTTGCCGCCTCTTTTGTGACCAGGCTTGATGAGATAGCTCCTCCTTAAATAATGGCTCTTCCTCGAAGTCGACACTCTCTTGGCCTTCGGTCTCTTGGCCTTGAGTGTCTTTGCCACCATCCCCTTGGTCACTCTCATTGATCATCTCCTACATGAGATCATCAAAGTAGTTCGGGTCATTCGGCATTGGGGTCGGCATTCCATCAAACAAGTTGCTGGCATTGGGTAAGTTGGTCGGGAAGCACGGGCGCTTCCTCTGCGTCCCGATGGACAGGCCGGCCAATGGTGTGGCATTGAGATCAATGCAAGTAACCACATAGCCGACCGACACGGAATCATCTATTTCCGGTGAGCCATTCCGAGGTGAGGTGGAGAAGCGTCCCTAAAAACCCTAATTATATCGAAGTTCTTCCATTTCCATTGCCAAACCTCACTGTTCCATGATGATCCCATCTGGAGCCTTTTCCGGTACTCTGCCAGAGGGAGAAATCATCACGGTGTCCATCTCCATCAACTTGAAGCTCATCATGCTCACTCATGAGTAGTTTCCTTTTGACTAATAGCTTGTTGGTTTTTCTCCCATGTTTCTCAATACAAAGGTCGCATGAGCTACCCTACATGATTGCGATCCATCTAATGCAACTTGTTGGTGTGTTTGTAGGGATATGATGAATTGTCACTTTATGATCGAATTTATCCATTTATTCTTGTGAAATCTACTTGGCTTCTTTGCAGCATAATTATTATTCGTATATATGCTCTTCGATCTATTCTTCTTTCTCTGGACAAGTATCGGGTTTGATCTTCAAGAGGGAGTTGTATATGATAATTGGGTTCAATCTTGCAAGTAATCTACCGCAGTGATAGAAAGTGGAAAAGACTTGCATTGTGTTGTTGCCACTAGGGATAAAATGATGGTTGTGTAGTTGTCCTTTGAACACATGGTGAAGACAATATAGCATTCACTTCATGTCATCATACTTAATGCAATACTCTGTTTTTTACTTAATACTATGAGATGCATACTAGATGGCAGTCTTGGGGTGGAGTATTAGCTATAGATGTCGTTGGATAACGGTTTACATATATTGATACGTGACTCTCATATGTTTATTATGCCATGTATATTCATACTCATAATATTGCAATTTTATCGAAGTTCAACTGTATTTTGTTCGCCATACCATGCTATCTTTTGGATAGAAATCACTAGTTAACCTATGGATCGCGGTCCATCTTCTTATTATAATTTTTCCATCGCAGTTTACTCTTTACTTTACTTTCTTTTTGCAATCAACTTCCATACACTTGTACTTTTAATTCCTTATAACTAGCAAAGAGAGTGAGATTGACAACGTCACTAGTTTCATTGGGGGCCAATGTAGTATTCTATCTGCGTGTGCAGATGCTGGTCATTAGTTGTGTACTCAAACTCCTATTGGTTCGATCAATCTTGAGGTCACTAGAGGAAAATTGATGCTTGTTGCAAACCCTTGCACTTGCGGGTGCAACACCTTCCTAGTCGAGAGGTAACACTCATCAGTAGAGGAGATCATGGTGGAGTGGGGGCGCCCGTAGATGGCAGCGGGTCTTCACTAACCTTCCTCTATTTCTGCTGATCAAAAGGTGGCCAACCCTATTCCTCCCGTCATGTCCCACCAAATGGAGGAATATTGAGCGTTTGTTTGGAGGCCATGGCGTGCAAGTGCTACAGCCCTGGTGACTTTTTTGCCCCAAGTGGTTCCTCCAGGGTGATGACGAGGTTTAATCCAGGTAGACGCTGACAAGGACCCGATTGTGTTTCTATCTTTTTGTTTGGGACCCTCCGTGTAAGAATCAATGAGTTGTCTTAATTTCATGTTTCCTTTGGGTTCTGTTGTAAGCTATATCGCCCCACCACTTTGTTAGTGGAGGGGCTTTCCAGGACCTAATGGTACAAAAATGTACCAAGAAAAATCGAAGATTAAGTTCAGGTGGCTCCGTGGCCGGGAAGGGTCGGTGCGCTCCAGCCAAGCCAACACATGCGCAAGGCCATCCATCATGATACCTGTCGTGGGTTTGTCACGGCAGATGTCCTTGTGAAAGGACTTAATCGTGGAGCCATCGTGTAACGCCCTCGATGCGGCTATATCTCCTACGTGTCGAAGCACGACTTAGAGGCATAACCGCATTGAAAGCAATGTCGCAAGTGAGGTAATCTTCACACAACCCATGTAATACATAAGGGAAAGAGATACATAGTTGGCTTACAATCGCCACTTCACACAAATACATGAATAAAGCATTACAACATCCAGATACAATCAAGGTCCGACTACGGAACCCAAAATAAAAGAAGAAACCCCAAATGCGACAAGGTCCCCGGTCGACCCCAACTGGGCTCCACTACTGAACAACTAGAACGAAACAACACAAAGGACAAGATCTTCATCGAGCCCCTCCTTGAGCTTGGTTGCGTCATCTGCACGGTTCAACGGCACCTGCAAGCTGGTTTTGGAAGTATCTGTGAGCCAAGGGGACTCAGCAATCTCGCACCCTCGCGATCAAGACTATTTAAGCTTATGGGTAAGGTAAAGGTATGAGGTGGAACTGTAGCAAGCGACTAGCATATATGGTGGCTAACATACGCAAATGAGAGCGAGAAGAGAAGGCAAAGCACGATCGAGAAACTATGATCAAGAAGTGATCCTAGAACAACCTACGTCAAGCATAACTCCAACACCGTGTTCACTTCCCGGACACCGCCGGAAAGAGACTGTAAGTGCATCTAGTGCCACCCCTAGTTGGTTTCGGAGTATTGACGGCAAACCTAGTTGAGGGACTAATGTGTTTGTGAGAATTGCAGGAAAACACAGGTAGAAGTCCCTCATTGATTCGGTTTTACTACCAGAGATGACCCCTAAAAATGTATGAAGACATTGAAGACAAAGGTGGTATATGAAGATATTCACATTGAAGACTATGACAAAAGAAGACACGTTATGAAGCCTATGGAGCTCGAAGACTTAGATCTTTCGTAGTTCCTTTTATTTTGTGTTGAGTCATAGGAACCACCGTACTGTTAAGTGGGGTCCAGGAGAACCAGTCAGAATGACTGAAGTGATGCCTAAATCAAAAACCTATGTCTTCGAGTGAAGACAATGAGAGCGAATCTTGTCCAGAGCCGGACAAGTCAGCTTTGCTTGTAGCCCAAGTAAAGTTGCCATGAGAGTTCGAAATCTGACCGTTGAGACATGTGTCAGTTCCTTAGTGACCCAGGGTCATTTCGGACAAATCAGGTCGGGTTGCCAAGTGGCTATAAATAGCCCACCCCCACAACCATAAACGGTTGGCTGCTCAGATTTCAGTGCACGGCTTTTGTCGTTTGAGAGCAACCCACCTCGAAGCCTTTGATAGAAAATTTCCAGTGAGGAGAAAAGCCCTAACCACCCAGAGCCAGAGTAAATTGGGCATCACTTAAGTCTTCGTGTCTGTGTGATCTGAAGACTTATTACACTTGGGGACTGTGAATCCTCCAGACGGTTAGGCGTCGCGTTCAGAGCATCCAAGAGACATTGTGGATTGCCATTGAACGAAGTCTGTTGAAGGTTTGGGAGTCTACCTTGAAGACTTACCAGAGTGATTGAGCGAGGACTAAGTGACCTTAGCTCAAGGAGAATACGGTGAGGACTTGGTGTCCTGAACTGTGTGTTCAGGACTGGGTGTCCGGAACTGTGTGTCCTAAGGTTTAAATACCTAGCCGCTCCAACCAGACGTACAGTTGTCACAGCAACTGGAACTGGTCCAACATATCATTGTCTTCAACGAGTCACTGGTTTCATCTTCACTTCCTCTTCTTATTGTTACACATTGTGAAGCCATTGCATGCTTGCTTTATCTTTAGTCTTCACAACGTGAATGTATGAACTGTTTGGCTTCATAACTTCTTCCAACCTGATCCTTATTACACTGCAGTAGTTTGTGATTGTGCTTTCACTCTACTAAATACATGACCATGGCTGGCCCAGTGTAATCTAACTTCCGCTGCATAGTAATAGGCATAATCTTCGCTGTTTGTCTTCATAACTCTCACGTTTTGAAGACTTTCGTAAAAATCGCCTATTCACCCCCCCTCTAGTCGATATAACGCACTTTCAATTGGTATCAGAGAAAGGTGCTCCCTTGTTCTGTGTGATTCGGTTTAACCACCTGGATTTTTAGCTATGTCGACTGCAGGGATAATCAAAGTCTCCGCTGCGTGCCCCGTCTTCGATGGAACTGAATATCCCTACTGGAAGAATAAGATGCGTATGCATCTTGAAGCCATTGACGTCGACCTATGGTATGTCGTCGAGAACGGCGTTCCCAAGGCTGGAGAAGGTGTCACTGCTGCTGATGTCAAGAAATTCGTTCAACTGGACTCTACTGCCAAGAACATCATCTGTGGTCATCTGACCAAAGGACAGTATGGCCGTGTGAGTGCTTTGAAGACATCCAAGCTGGTTTGGGACTGGCTCTCCAAGGTCAATGAAGGCATCTCAACTCAGAGAGATCAAAGAATCAGTGTCCTTCGCAATCTCTTCAACCGCTTCAAGCGAAATGACAATGAGAATGTCCAGCACACATTTGACCGGCTCACTGACATCACAAATGAGCTTCAAGCCCTCGGCGCCACTGAGATCACCAAACATGAAATTTTCAAGACGCTGCTGAGATCACTTGATAGTTCGTTTGACATCCTGGCCCTAATGATTCAAGAACGTCCTGATTTCAAAACACTCGATCCATCTGACATACTTGAGAGGCTCAACACACATGAGTTTTAGCTTTCTGAGAAAAGAGATATCTACGGTCCAAACTATGGGCGAACTCGTGCCTTGAAGGCAAAAGCTGTTTCCTCATTTGAAGAAGAATCTGACAGCAGTTCTGATGATCCTGAAGACATTGGAAGGGAACTTGCAATGCTAGTGAAGAAGTTCCAAAAATTCACCAAGAAGAAAGGCTTCAGAAAATCTTCACGATCAAGCTCAAGGAATGATGAAGCTTCTGCTCATGACTACAAGAAGAAAACATGTCACAAGTGCAAGAAAACTGGACACTTCATCTCTGAATGTCCACAGTGGGACAATGAGAACAGAAGGAAGAAGAAGAGCAAGGAATATGATTCTGACGACAAGAAGAAGAAGAAATACTCAAAGTCTTCTTCCAAGTCTTCATCAAAGTCTTCATCACACAAGACGAGCTCATCTGCCAAGGCACGTGCGTTTGTTGGAAAGGAGATGGATTCAGAGGAGGAGTCCGCATCTGAGGAGGCAGAGGTGGAGTCTGAGGAGGAGTCTAATTCTGGCATTGCGAGTCTGGCTACAGCATACGTCGCCAAGTCCATCTTCAACACTGAAGACAATGACTGCATCACCGACACCGACGCAAATGACAAGAACGACTCCACTCCTACCTACTGCTTCATGGCACGCGGTGCCAAGGTAAACACACGCACTACTCGCTATCAAACATCTAGTGACGATGACTCTGACTGTGATTCAAAACCCAGCTACAAAACACTTGCTAAAATTGCAACTGAACAACAGAAAGCTATGGAACATATTCAAAAACTGTTAGACAAAAGCGATGATCTGTTGGGTGCTGAAATGACTCGATCTGAATCCTTAATTGAAGACATAAAAAACCTTCACGTTAAGTATCAAGAACTTGAAGATCGTCCTGATACTCTCTCAACAACTCATGAAAAGCTTTCCTATGATTATCTTCAAAGGAAGCAAGAACTTGAGAAATTGAGAGCGGCTCATGAAGATCTTCAAAAGGAAAACGAGTCACTTCGCGCCGAACAGATCAGTCCTGCTCAGGAAGGATTTGAACCACCATGTCTTAAATGCATTGAGCGTGATAATGCTACTTCTGTTGCTGAATGTTCCACTGCCACTACTATTGCAATATCCTCAATTGTTGATGTGGTAACTAACCCCTCTGCTGAGGATACCACTGCTATTGCTGATGAGAATGCTAGGTTGAAGACATTGCTTGAAACAGGGATGTACAAAAGTCTTAAAGGGCATCAGACACTATGTGATGTCCTCAAAAAGCAGATTCTGAACCGAAACCCGAGGAAAGAGGGTGTTGGGTTCGTAAGGAAAATGAATGCTGATGGCTCTTACTGGAAACCTGAGCAGTACCCCAAAACCAGGTGGGTTGCTGCAAAGGAACCTTCAGCAGACCCATCCAATCTATCTGGCTTCACCTGTGCTAACCCCATTATCATTGATGAATCCTTCGATGCAAACTATATACTGTTTAAGAATCAGAATGGTGAAGTGTTTGCCAGGTACATTGGTACTAACTGCAGGAATGGACCGCCTATGAAGAAGATCTGGGTTCCGAAAAGGTGTCTGGAGAATCTTCCTGTGAATGTCTTCATGACACCTCACTTGAAGAAGACAAACCTCAGACCAAAGGCTTCATACGGTCCAAAGGCTTCATACAAACAGAGGACTCATCTGAGTCACACTAACGCAAATGTTTTGCAGGGAAACCATACTCAGACATATGAATATGAGAGCGGTTCATCAAACCGTCATGTCCATATGACCAAAAATTATTATGCTTATTCCTATGAGTATTGCTGTCCACCTGATAGACTGTTTGCTAAGGCTTCAAAGCCAAAATTCTCAAATGCTGCACTTAGAATTATTGCTTCTAAGCCACCCTTGAAGATGTGGGTGGTTAAGAAAGCTTAACTCTCTTTTGCAGGGGAAGGTCTCCAGTAGAAAAGCAAAATCTTCTGATGCTATTGCTGGGGACCTTAAAAATCTTGTAGGGCGCAAGATAAAATGCCTGAATGGCATCATTATGTACTTCGTTCCTGAATCGCATGCTACTCTCCCTATTAATCCTAATCTGGATCTAAGTTTTCATAACCCACTGGTTCGTCAAATGTTTATGCTTCACAATACCCTTCGTGAAGCCTAACCCCTAACTACACTGTAGGGTACGACACCAGTGACTTCAAAGTCTTCAGAATGGATTATTGACAGTGGGTGTACAAATCACATGACTGGCAAAAGAAGCCTTCTTATGGACTCAACATTACGTCCATCCGACAAGAGCCACATCACATTTGCTGACACTGGTAAAAGTAAGGTATTCGGTCTAGGTAGAGTTGCAATCTCAAAGGATCAACACATGGATAAAGTCATGCTTGTTGAATCCCTTGGCTTCAACTTAATGTCTGTCTCAATGCTTTGCGATTTGAATATGATCGTAATGTTTGGAAAATATCGTTGCTTGGTACTAATGGAATCTGACAAATCTCTAGTGTTTGAAGGGTATCGGAAAGGTGATTTGTACGTGGTAGATTTCTCAGCAGGACCACAACTTGCAGTATGTCTTCTTGCAAAAGCTTCAGAATGCTGGCTTTGGCATCGGAGGCTTGGGCATGCTGGCATGAGGAACCTCCACACCCTTGCGAAGAAGAAGCATGTCATAGGCATCGAAGGCGTCAAGTTCAAGAAAGACCACTTATGCGGTGCCTGTGAAGCAGGGAAGATGACGAGGGCCAAACATCAGGCTTGGGCATGCTGGCATGAGGAACCTCCACACCCTTGTGAAGAAGAAGCATGTCATAGGCATCGAAGGCGTCAAGTTCAAGAAAGATCACTTATGCGGTGCCTGTGAAGCAGGAAAGATGACAAGGGCAAAACATCCTTCGAAGACAATCATGACTACTACACAACCCTTCGAACTGCTCCACATGGATCTGTTCGGTCCCACTCACTACTCAACTTTCACTACTTCTGCTTGCCTCTATGGCTTCGTCATTGTTGATGATTACTCTAGATACACTTGGGTGCACATAATCCTGTACAAGACTGAAGTGCAGGATGTCTTCAGACGCTTCGCCAATCGAGCTATGAACAATTTTGACGCCAAGATAAAGCACATCAGAAGTGATAATGGCACTGAATTCAAGAACACTGGCCTTGATACATATCTGGATACCTTGGGTATCACACATGAATTCTCAGCTCCATACACGCCACAGCAGAATGGCGTCGTTGAACGCAAGAACAGAACACTCATTGAGATGGCCAGAACAATGCTAGATGAATACAGGACTCCAAGAAAATTCTGGACTGAAGCCATTGATACTGCATGCCATACAATCAATCGTGTTTATCTTCACAAGCTTCTAAACAAGACGTCTTATGAACTCCTAACTGGCAAAAAGCCAAATGTCAGTTACTTCAGAGTATTTGGCTCAAGGTGCGGGATCAAGGACCCACATCACACTTCAAAATTTGCACCTAAAGCACATGAGGGCTTTATGCTAGGATATGGAAAGGATTCACACTCCTACAAAGTCTTCAATCTCTTCCATTACAAAGTAGTTGAAACAGTGGATGTGTGGTTTGATGAGACAAATGGTTCACAAAGAGAGCAACTACCAATGTGCTAGATGAAGTTCCAGCCAGTGAGTCAATCAAGCTTATGGGAACTGGAGAGATTATACCGTCTGAAGCTCATCCTGAAGAAGAACTTATCATCTCAGCACCTGATCAACATGAAGACATTGCTCAACCTGAAGACATTCCTCCCAACAACAATACAGATCAGCAAGAGCAAAGACTTCGCCCTATACATCCTCGTGTTGCAAATGAAGTGCAGATTGACAGAATAATCGACAGCATCAATGCACCTGGTCCACTCACTCGTTCAAGGGCAACTCAGCTAGCAAATTTCTGTGGGCACTTCGCATTCGTATCAATATCAGAACCCAAGAAAGTTGAAGAAGCCTTCATGGAACCTGAATGGATTCAAGCTATGCAAGAAGAACTTCAACAATTTGAGCTGAATAATGTATGGGAACTGGTTAAGCGTCCTGATCCACGGAAGCACAACATAATAGGCACCAAATGGATATACCGCAACAAGCAAGATGAGCATGGTCAAGTTGTCAGAAACAAAGCTCGTCTTGTTGCTCAAGGATATACTCAAGTGGAGGGCATTGACTTCGATGAAATATTTGCTCCTGTGGCAAGGCTTGAAGCTATACGCATACTGCTGGCATATGCAAATCATCATAACATACTTCTATATCAAATGGATGTGAAAAGTGCCTTTCTCAATGGCAAGATTGAAGAAGAAGTGTATGTTGCACAGCCACCTGGCTTTGAAAATCCAAAACATCCTGACATGGTATACAAGCTCAACAAGGCACTATATGGCCTCAAACAAGCTCCTAGGGCCTGGTATGACACACTCAAGTACTTTCTGAAGAGCAAAGGCTTCATACCTGGTTCCCTGGATCCCACTCTTTTCACGAAGACATATGATGGTGAACTGTTTGTGTGCCAAATATATGTGGATGACATTATCTTCGGCTGCACCAATCAGAAGTACAGTGAAGAGTTTGGATATATGATGCAAGAGCAATATCAGATGTCCATGATGGGGGAGCTGAAGTTCTTCCTTGGTCTTCAAATACGCCAACAACGCAATGGCATCTTCATATCTCAAGAGAAGTATCTCAAAGATTGCCTGAAGAAGTTCGGTATGCAAGACTGCAAAGGCTTCACAACACCAATGCCAGCCAAACATCATCTGGGTCCTGACGACAATGGTAAAGAGTTTGATCAAAAGGTATACCGCTCCATGATTGGGTCTTTGCTTTATTTATGTGCATCTAGGCCAGATATTATGCTTAGTGTTTGCATGTGTGCTCGATTTCAAGCGGCACCAAAGGAATCGCATCACTTAGCTGTGAAGCAAATTCTTCGATATTTGGCTCACACCCCAACTCTAGGATTATGGTATCCAAAGGGCTCAGAGTTCGATTTGGTTGGATTTTCGGATGCTGATTATGCTGGTGACAAGGTTGATCGCAAGTCTACATCAGGCACATGTCACTTTCTGGGACGATCACTTGTATGTTGGTCTTCAAAGAAGCAGAACTATGTATCTCTCTCCACTGCTGAATCTGAATACATTGCTGCTGGATCTTGCTGCGCTCAGCTTCTGTGGATGAAGCAAGCACTCAAGGACTATGGCATTCATCTGAAGCAAGTGCCACTTTACTGCGACAACGAAAGCGCCATCAAGATCGCCAACAACCCAGTTCAGCACTCGAAGACAAAGCACATTGAAATTCGTCATCACTTTCTCAGAGATCATGTTGTAAAGGAAGACATTGATATCATACACGTCAACACTGAAGAGCAATTGGCAGATATCTTCACCAAGCCCTTGGATGAGAAGAGGTTTTGCAAGTTACGGTGTGAGCTAAATATCTTGGAATCCTCAAATGTCCTGTGATCAGGCACACATCCTAACACTTATGCATATTGATGACTTAGATGTGCAACACACAAAGTAAAGTATATCTTCAATCAATGAAGACATACATCCTAAGTGTGAATACATTAATATGGAATTTGACTTCAGAGCGCCACGATAATTGTGTGCCGTGTCTGGGTCTAATACTTCCTATACGGTGGGTAACGCCACCACCAAACGTTCCATTTTGAAGTGTTTCACTCATGGCGTTACCTTGTAATATCTTCACATTTGGTTTGGCTTCGAACTCAACATGTCTTCACGATTATCTTCACTACGTTGACTATATAGATATATATACTCTAGTGTTCTGTCCTCTACAGCATTCACTTATAGCTATGTCTTCTTGGTTGAATCTTCTGAACTAAGTGAATGTGATCGGACCCTAATCTCTCTATGCTTTCTATCTCTAACTCTATCTCTCCAAGTCATATGCATTCTATTGAAACTGTCGAATGTCTTCACTGCGTCCTTGTCAGCTGAAGATATAGAGACAACCATAAAATCCATTTTTAATGCTCATTCCTCCACATAAAATTCGGAGAAGCAGGAACGACCGCCCGACAATTTAGGCGTGCGTGGGACGTGGAACAAACCCCAAACTTCCGCTAACTGGCCACGCGTTCCTCAAATACGAACCGCCAGGGGCACCTGCGTAATAGCACAGTGCCGCCCCTGAGTCTATAAATTCACACTTACTGCGGTCATTATCTCCTTCTTCCACCCTCGCACGAACCCTAGCGCCACCGCTAGCACTCGACGACGCTGGAGACGAAGCGCTTTGCTGCCGCAACCTCTCCAACGCCGTCCTCACGCCGACCGCGGACATCGTCCTCTCCGCCGTCGCCGTAGGTGTTTTTCGTCGCCAAGTTAGGGCACGGAGGACTGAACTGCTCGGCATCAACTTCCTTCCGTCTAGCAGTTCCAGTGTGGTAAATAAAACTTCTTTTTACAACTTCTTTTGATCTCACGGTTCTGTCACTTTCTACCATAAGAAGTTTCTCTTCACACTAGTTAGATCTCTCACTGCATCTCATAACATGCCTAGTATATTCACTTGTGCTTCAAAAAGTAGTTAGATTCCTCACTTGTACTGATCTAAGGGTTCGTACAAATCTGGAACCAACTTCTTATCTATAAGTGAATGTCTTCGCACAATGAGGTCAATGTCTTCTAAACTGATTAATCTTCAAAACCTTCTGAGAATGCATATGACCTCTTCCCCTTCCCTCGCACCTTAATGCTGTCACAGGTACATGTCCGTGGGGGAATCCTTCGGTTCTCATAGTCTGCATTCATTTGCAGAATTCCTACAGTATCACATAAACTCTCCTGAAGCCAGTTCCTGTTGGTCCAGAAAAGGAAAGCCTTTGAAGCCTTTGAAAGTTTTGAAGCCTTTCAAGCTAAAATTTATGGATTCAGTAGCAGCGGCAAGAAAGGGGGGGCAGACAGAGACGCGAGGGAACTTCTAAGGATCTGCCTGAAGACTTGGCAGAAATGTACAAAACAGATCCAGAAGAGAGCTATGGGCAGCGCAAGACCCGAATCCAATGGATTCGACGCTATTGGGCAGAACAGTGGTTCAAATACCGCTTCGTCACCCAGGAGTATGCTGAAAAGAATGCTATCAAGAGTCCATGGGGGGATATCTTATACAAGAACCTTGTACCCAGGACCAGAGATGAAGCCATTGCTCAAGGCTTCTACCCATGCATGGTCCGGGGACCACAGCCTGAAGATGCTCATCCGTCGTCACTTCTCTGGTGTCGTGACGACAATCTCTTCAAGCGCAACTTTCAGTTTGCCCAACAGTCAGCGAAGCTAAACAAGAAGAAATTTGGGCTTGACTTCAACCCTGGTCCCTCCTCACCAAGAGCAGATGGCACACGCGATGCGGAACCCAATATCATCGGTCCGTTTTCCAATCTTGAGGGCCTGATCACCCACATCTTAGTCCAAGGGACTGCTGTGAATGACCCTCTAGCTGATTCTGAGTCTGATGAAGCTCCTAATGTGCCGAAGCCAAAGCAAATGAAGAAACCAAAAGCTTCAAAGCCGGCCCTTGCCTCAAAAATCTCAAGGGCGAAGCCATTGAAAACTGCACCTCCTGAAGTCAGTGTGCAGTCTGAAGACGTATCCCGCGTCTCCAAGCCCCTGAAGGAAAAGGAGCCCCAACAACAAACAGGCAAAGAGCTCACTGCTGCTGCCATTCTGCGCAGTGAAGCCATTGATCTATCCAGCGATGAGGATCTGGGTGATGACGCACTAGAGCAGCTCATCAAAAGCAAGGAAGAAGCGGAAATCTTCAACAATCTGCCTCTGTTTGATGTCGCCATCATCCACAGCTTCATCGATGAATGGTTTGACTCACCAGACATAAGCTTCAATGATCTGCAGCTGCCTGTTGGACTCAGCGTCGCCTTCCAAGGCGCAATTGCTTCAGAACTGGCCATTGCTCAGCGCATTGTTGAGCTGAAGCAGAAGATTGATCACGAAAAGGCTAAGTTCAAGCAGCACATGGCCAGCCTCAGCGTGCAGGAAGTGAGGAGCTTTAAAATCATGCTGCATGAGCTCAAAGAAAACTTTCTGAAGAAGCGTGCTGAAGCTCAGGGCTCGCGTGAAAGGATGAAGTCTTTGGCAGAAAAATGCGTTCAAGCCTACAACGAGGCTGAAAAGCGTAAGGCACTTGGGCATCCTGGCATCGACCCAAGGATGGCCGCAAAGAAGAAGAAGCAGTCTGCTGTGAGTGAACCAGAGGCATCAGGACATGCAGCAACTCCGATTGTCTTCCCAACCGCCATGACTGGCTCGAAGCCAAAGAGCCGGTCAACAGCTTTAGAGATAAAGAAGACAAGAGCTGCAGAAGCTGAAGCCAGAAAAAGGAAGAGCTCTGAAGCCTCTCCTACTGCCCCCAGCAAAAAGAAGCGCAAGACCAAGAAATCTAGGGCTGCTCCCACAGAGCCCTTGATGGTTGAACCCCTTTCTGTCATTCACCCCAATGCAGAAAGAAGACTGACAGTTCATGAGCCTGCTCCCACAGAGGCTCCTGACGCTGAAGATATTCCAGCAGCCGACCCAATAGCTGCTGAAGACATTGGTCATCAGGACAATGTGCAAGATGATGCAGCTCTTCCTCAGCTTGAAACAAGCGAACTCATCAGTATTGGTCGTCCTCTGACGCCAATGGCACAAGATGAATCATGGGCGGATCGCCCTCAGGAGGAAGAAGACCTTGAGGCCCAGCCCACTCCGACACCAAAAGCGTCGTCTGCGTTCCGTAGGCTTCGCAAAGGTCCATGGCCTCAAGTCCAGTCTGCAGAAATTCCGGCTGCATCAGCCGAAGACAATGAAGAAGCACCTCCAGAACCCACTTCCTCGCTCCATCAAGATGCATTTCTCCAGGAGAAAGTGCCTGAGGTTGTCCATACAACTACAAACACTGAAGCCAATGTGGAGCCCGCCCCACCAAATGCTTCAGCGGACAGCGAAGCAACTGAGCCAGACACTTCAGTTCCTGAGTCTGCTGCAGGTCCACAGTTTGATTATCACATAGAGCACATGCCTCATGTCCAGAAGCCAGTTCCAAGGCTTCCAAGGTTCCCAGGTCCTGCAGCAGCACCTGGCTCCTTTGATATAAACAGCTTCAAGGCAGACAACACATTTTTTAATAGCTCCAAGAACCCCTATTCAAGGGAAAGGATTATATCAGACAGGTTCTGGAGCTATTCTCAGTGCAGTTATTATTCATGCATCTTATACAACCAAGGTCGCATCTTCCCTCACAAGCGCCTTGAGGTTGAAGCCATTGCTGGTCTGCCATGCCTTGAGGAAGCACTGGATTGCTTCAGGCAAGTGGGTCTGCTGCCATTTGTGACTGATGAAGAGCACTGGAACGAAGAGCTTCTGCTTCAGTTTTATGCCACTCTCCATATCAAAGGATACAACAGAGATCCGAAGACTTGGATCCTGGAGTGGATGACCGGAAATGTCCATCATGAAGCCAATGCATTTGATATCATTGAGCTCACCGGCCTGCCCACTCCAGGCGAATTCTTCGAAGAAGGTTATCAACTTCATTCTGAAGCTGTTGAGAGTATATTTCAGAGACCTGAACCCAATATGAGTCAGATGCTCTCAATGATGAAGCCATTGCCTCAGGATGCACCCTATCCAACTGAGTTCTTCGTTGAAGACCTAGAGTACCTGCCCAGGACCATATATCACATTATCCGGCGGACTCTCTGGCCCATCAAGGGACACTCACCACATGCCAAGATTGAGGGTGCAATGAAGACTCTCATATTCTATATCATGCATGGCAAATGCTTCAACGCACAGGACCTCTTCATCCGCCAACTAGCAGCGTCAGGCTCGGAATTATTTGGTTTGAAGTTCTATGCTCCTTGGGTGATGAGGCTAATCAAACTACACTCTGCAATCTCATATCAGCCCTCAGCCCGAAACCATCGGATCTTCCTGCCAGATGTGGATGCCTCTGATGAAGCCATATATCCCGAACCAGACAAGCAATCAATAAGTCTTCAGAATGCCGAACACCAGAGCTTCACGCAGAATGTTGAAGGTATTGAAGCCATATCCAGGGTCTATCCGATGGCTGGCACTACACGTGCACCAGCATCTACTGAAGCCACAGATAGCACAAATGCTCCAAGACCCAAGAAGCGTGCTCGTGTCCTCACTGACCGAGAGCTTCTCGTGGCCCTTCACCAAAAGCAAGATAGGCATCACGACTGGCTGAAACGTCAGATGAAGAGCCTCTTGGTGGATGTCAATCGTCTTCGAAACCTTGCCACCAAGAATGCCTTCGTTGCACATGAGACTTGCCGTCGTACGTGGAAAGGGCTCTCAATGATCTGCACTGAAGCTGAACTTGAAGAGGATGGCTTCACAGAGCGCTTCAAATTTGACACCACACCTCCTAGAAGGGCTGTGATGCGCAACACACCGTCCCTTGAAGACTCTGAGTTTTCTTCATCTGCTGCCACAGTCACTGCAAGGATCATTGATGAAGACGATGATGCTACTTCACCACCACCTGCTTCAGCACCTCAAAGATCTGCACCGCCAAACAACTCCACCGACCCTGCTGCGCCTGGGAACGCGTAGTAAACTCTATGTCTTCAAACCTTTTTGGTCATTCCTGACAAAAGGGGGAGAAGCATACGATATTTATAGTCTTCAAGCAGGTCAAAATGGGCGGGTGCCTTATGTTTTGTTATACTTTGCTTCGTGTTTACAACTCTTGTTTTTGCTTCATTTTGTTCTTTGAGTTGTAAACACTAAAACTCGATGGTCGTCTGTTACTTGTTTACCACTCCGTTTGCGAAGATAAATTCCGCATGTGCGACGATAAATTCCGCACTTATCTCATTTTGCAGATGTCCATTTTCCATTATGCATGTCATTATCTTCATATACTTTCACATGCATAGTGGATTGTCCTCATAAGCTGAAGCGGATCTCCACAAGTTCAACCTGCCATGTGCATTTGTATTCCAAAAGCAAATTAACTTATATGCACATCTTCAGGGGGAGCCCTTGCAACTTATGAAGATAATTCCTTTACAAACTTCACACTTTATATTCCCCGTTGAAAACTTCAACTAGTTTGTCATCAATCACCAAAAACGGGGAGATGTGTAAGTGCATCTAGTGCCACCCCTTAGTTGGTTTTGGAGTATTGACGACAAACCTAGTTGAGACTAATGTGTTTGTGAGAATGCAAGGAAAACACAGGTAGAAGTCCCTCATTGATTGCTTTTACTACCAGAGATGACCCCTAAAAATGTATGAAGACATTTGAAGACAAAGGTGGTATATGAAAGATATTCACATGAAGACTATGACAAAGAAGACACGTTATGAAGCTTATGGAACTCGAAGACTTAGATCTTTCATAGTTCTTTTTCTTTTGTGTTGAGTCATAGGAACCACCGTACTGTTAAGTGGGGTCCAGGAGAACCAGTCAGAATGACTGAAGTGATGCCTAAATCAAAAACCTATGTCTTCGAGTGAAGACAATGAGAGCGAATCTTGTCCAGAGTCGGACAAGTCAGCTTTGCTTGTAGCCCAAGTAAAGTTGCCATGAGAGTTCGAAATATGACTGTTGAGACACGTATCAGTTCCTTAGTGACCCGGGGTCATTTCGGACAAATCAGGTCGGGTTGCCAAGTGGCTATAAATAGCCCACCCCCACAACCATAAACGGTTGGCTGCTCAGATTTCTCAGTGCACGGCTTTTGTCGTTTGAGAGCAACCCACCTCGAAGCCTTTGAGAGAAAATTTCCAGTGAGGAGAAAAGCCCTAACCACCCAGAGCCAGAGTAAATTGGGCATCACTTAAGTCTTCGTGTCTGTGTGATCTGAAGACTTATTACACTTGGGGACTGTGAATCCTCCAGACGGTTAGGCGTCGCGTTCAGAGCATCCAAGAGACATTGTGGATTGCCATTGAACGAAGTCTGTGAAGGTTTGGGAGTCTACCTTGAAGACTTACCAGAGTGATTGAGCGAGGACTAAGTGACCTTAGCTCAAGGAGAATACGGTGAGGACTTGGTGTCCTGAACTGTGTGTTCAGGACTGGGTGTCCGGAACTGTGTGTCCTAAGGTTTAAATACCTAGCCGCTCCAACCAGACGTACAGTTGTCACAGCAACTGGAACCGGTCCAACATATCATTGTCTTCAACGAGTCACTGGTTTCATCTTCACTTCCTCTTCTTACTGTTACACATTGTGAAGCCATTGCATGCTTGCTTTATCTTTAGTCTTCACAACGTGAATGTATGAACTGTTTGGCTTCATAACTTCTTCCTACCTGATCCTTATTACACTGTAGTAGTTTGTCATTGTGCTTTCACTCTACTAAATACATGACCATGGCTGGCCCAGTGTAATCTAACTTCCGCTGCATAGTAATAGGCATAATCTTCGCTGTTTGTCTTCATAACTCTCACTTTTTGAAGACTTTCATAAAAATCGCCTATTCACCCCCCCTCTAGTCGATATATCGCACTTTCAGAGACCATCATGGTTACACACGCAGTTGTCTCATTTTAATTAAGTTAAGGTTCAAGTTATCTACAACTGGACATTAACAAATTCCCATCTTCCCATAACTGCGGGCACGGCTTTCGAAAGTTCAAATCCCTGTAGGGGTGTCCCAACTTAGCCCATGACAAGCTCTCACGGTCAACGAAGGAATAGACCTCCTCCCGAGATGTTCTGATCAGACTCGGTATCCCGGTTCTACAAGACATCCTCGACAAGTTAAAACCAATCCAGCAACACCGCCCGAATGTGCCGACAAATCCCGATAGGAGCTGCACATATCTCGTTCTTAGGGCACACTCAGATGAGCCAGACGTCGGGTGGGCCAGCCCAGAGTTGCCCCTGGTAGCTCCGGACATCGCTCAGTTGGACCAACACTTAGAGAAGCACTGGCCCGGGGGGGTTAAAATAAAGATGACCCTTGGGCGCGCGACCCCCAAGGGAAAAGAAAAGGCTAGGTGGCAAATGGTAAAACCAATGTTAGGCATTGCTGGAAGAGTTTTACTCAAGGCGAACTGTCAAGGGGTTCCCATTATTACCCAACCGCGTAAGGAACATAAAATCCGGGAACATAACACCGATATGACGGAAACTAGGGCGGCAAGAGTGGAACAAAACACCAGGCATAAGGCCGAGCCTTCCACCCTTTACCAAGTATATAGATGCATTAATTAAATAAGATATATAGTGATATCCCAACAAGTAAACATGTTCCAACAAGGAACAACAACTCCATGTTCCAACAAGGAACATACTTCAATCTTCACCTGCAACTAACAACGCTATAAGAGGGGCTGAGCAAAGCGGTAACATAGCCAAACAACAGTTTGCTAGGACAAGGTGGTTAGATGCTTGGCTCAACAATATGGGAGGCATGATAAGCAAGTGGTAGGTATCGCAGCATAGGCATAGCAAAAGAGTGAGCAACTAGCAAGCAAAGATAGAAGTGATTTCGAGGGTATGATCATCTTGCCTGGAATCCCGCAAAGAAGAAGAACGAGTCCATGAAGAAGACAAACGGAGTAGACGAACGGGTCCTCACAAACGCGACGTTACCGGAACCAACCCGAAGAAGCAAACACCGGAAAGAAGCACACAACATAGTAAACAACCAACACATGAACATGGTATGATATGCGGGATGCGGTATGCGATGCATATGCATGATTTAACAAGGAATGAATGAACCTGGCCTCAACTTGGGAATCCAAGTGTGCCACTGGAAAGGTGAGATGAAATCGCTTGAAAACGATATAAAGAACACCGGAATCGGAGTTACGGTTTGGAAATGGCAAGCAATTCAAATATGGCACTGGTCTGCGATGTACAGCAAGTAGCCATATAAATGCAACAAGATGAACATGCTACAGCACTCAAACATGGCAAAAAAAATACATGGCAGGGATCCATACATGATGCTTAACAAAACAGGAACACTGAGCTACAACCAATTCATCCATTAACAGGTTCAAACAAGCATGGCAAAAATGCATTTGGCAAACAGATTTCAGACTTAGTGAAATTAACACTTGTCTGGAATTTCAGATCAGGTAGCACACTTTGGAGCATGAAAACTATATGCTACAGGGCCTGAACATGGCAAAGCAAGACATGGCATGGAGCTACTCAAAGAGCTTGACAAAAGTCCCTTAGTGACCTTGAGCCAAAAGGGATCAGAAACTACAATTGCAAGCATGCGAACATGGCAAAAACATAATCAGATCACAGACTTAGAGAAAAACTGGAGCATGCAAATCAGATATCAAGAAGGCATGTTTACGAGCTCGATGCACTCCCTACAGAGCATTTAAAGACAATCTAAGCATACACCCATCAATAATACACATTATACAAGCTAGACATGGCAAGAACAATAACATAGCATGTACGGATCAACTACAACATCCTCGGCAAAATCGCTAACAAGTAGACGATCTGCCCAGATTCACGAAATAGCAAAAGTAGAGCTCGATCGACTCAAGCTAGGGTGCTCCATAATTGCAAACAAAGACATGGATGGATAGAGCACTACAAGATTAACAAAACATCCTTACTGATCATCCTCAAAAGAGGCACAGATCACTAGGAAACAACATGAACATATGGCATATTGATATAAACAGTTTAAGGACTTAGTGGAATTGCTAAGTCCCTGAAATCAGCATTAACGAATGCACTACTTTGCAAGCTTGTGCTAGTCACCACACACATCACAAAAATACATGGATAGCACCTCTGGATAGATGGCAAAGCATATAACAAAACTCATGAAGAGCTCAGGGGCATATCATGCACACAATAATCATGGCAAAAATGACAAATATCTAATTGAAGCAGCAGATCTGACAATCATCTCAAATAGCACTCTTCCAACTTGTTCATGTCAATCTTCAATACTTAGAAAAAACTCCTCCTTTGCATCTTCACCTTGATCTTGTAAATTGGCGTGACGTCATACTCCAGGATCATGATAAACCGCCCTGACGTCATCTATCCGTTGAAGCTGAAGATTACCTTCATTAATGCATATCCAGTCATCGAGGCGACACCATTATTAACTATCCATTTTTGAGCTCCTTGATTCCCGCACTTGTCGCTTTATCGCTTCGCCTTATAAATAGGACCATAGGTCCTTCTCCTTTTTTCCCTTTGTATCCTTAACTTCTTCTTCCTCCTCGTGATATCTCTGCCCCTGAGCGCCGCCGCCATCACCGAGCTTCACCTCTGCTTCGACAAAGGCCGCTGCATCAACCTGACCATTACCAGAGATACGCGGTGATCCTCCGCTGCTTCTTCCTGCACCAGTAAGTTCCTCTTCTCCTCACCCCAGATCCGCCATTAGGGTTCAGTGTTCTTCATAACCTGAAGCTGTTCCTCCTTTAGTAACACCAATGGCTAGTTAGATTTGATTGTTTTCAGCTCCCTTTGTAGCTTAAACTCCTTTCTTCTTGTAAAGGCATCTGCTTGATATCAAACTCATCTGAACTTACTGAACCTTTTGAGCGCTTGAGACTAGAACAGAATATATTTTGATTATCCAACACACGGTAGATCTGAAATTCCCATGTCAAACTATGAAATCTGTTTTACCTTACCTAGCCCTTTTTCACCTTAGATCTGTATCCTCTTTACCATATAGACGGTTTACCCTTGTAAAAACAATCTATCTCATACCATTAGTCCCCTGGTAAACCGGCAAACCTCCTTTACATTCATTGTAACAGTCCGGTTTAACAACACATGTATACCCTGGGTATGACCTTGTCATTCATTATTGTATCAGTTTCTGGTTTACGCAACTTAACATATATGTATATTTTTAATCCATTGCATCTTGCGTACCACCATGAATGATCTGTAAACCGGTATTTCTTTTCCAGCTTTTCATTTCATAATGGCCAAACAATTTTTTGCTTGTAACTGGGCTCGTTCCCGGGTCACTGAAGAACAGTTGAACGGAATGGTCAATGTCAGCACCTTGCCTAAGAAAACTGAAATTCGATGGTGAGTTCCAGGAACAGAGAATCCTCCTACCCCGAGGCAGGGTGAGGTAGTGGTCTTTGTCGACCACATAGGTCGTGGTTTCAAACCGCCCGGGTCGAAATTTTTCCGAGATGTGCTTGCCAGTTTCCAACTCCATCCTCAAGATATCGGACCCAACTCGGTGTCCAATCTATGCAATTTCCAAGTCTTCTGTGAAGTGTATTTACAAGAAGAACCAACTGCTGAGCTGTTCCGGGACTTTTTTCATCTGAACCGGCGTACAGAATTTGTAAACGGTCCCAACACTGAAATTGGTGGTGTTTCTGTTCAAAAGCGGAAAGAAGTTGAATTCCCTCATGCCAAACTGCACAGTCACCCTAAGGAATGGAACCAGACTTGGTTCTACTGCATAGATACCTCTCCTGAAGATGAGAACCCTCCTCCAGGTTACCGTGATCACCGGCTTTCCAACACTCATCCGATGCCGCAATTTTTAAGTTCTGTGGAACAGGCCAAATATGCCCCTCAACTTGCCAAGCTCCGGGCCTTTATGGCCAACGGTTTAACAGGCGTTGATTTTGTGCGTTGCTGGATATCTTGGAGCGTCTTGCCACTAAGCCACCTCCCCGGTTTAATGTGTGAGTACACCGGTGAATTAGAATACCCCCAAAACCACATCAACATTCAGGTGACCGATGAAGAGGTCACTGAAAGCGTCAAGAAAATTTTGAATGAACCGGAATCAGTCTGTCGCCAAACCGGCTTGAACCCCTTCTACACTCAAAATAAACCGCCTGCTGTAAGCACTATGCTTCCTTTTTATCTTTGATATCTTTAAATTGTTCAACTTGTAAACTTCCTTTTGTTTGTGTATAAACAGGGTGATGATCCCTTCTGGAAACAGAAATCCGCAGATAAAGCGGCAAAGCCATCCCGTCCCAAAACCAAAGCCGTCAAGTGTACCTCAAAGCGGAAAACAACTGACCGGATCAACATGGAACTTGATGAAGATGCAGATGATCCGAAAGTTGAGGTAGAACTTGACTCACTTGGCTCCCTTTTCGTGCACCTCATTAACAATGATCTTTATCAGGAGGACGTAGAAGGCAGCCAGGCTAATGATGTAGAGGCAATTACCCTTTCTTCCAGTTCAGACTCTATGCCAACCCAAAAAACTCGTCAAGCGGTCCGGAAAGTAAGCTTTTCTCATCCTCTTGCTTACTTGGATCCAACATTTATTTTGAAGACGCAGCAGCATGAAGCTTGCCGGACAACCCGGCATAGCGGCCAACAGGTCACTTCGGCCGGTTTACCTGATACCCCGGTTTGGAAGCGCCGATCTGAGGTCTCTCCCACTTCTGACAATTCTTATCCCAAGGCAGGTTATTTCAGACAACCTCTTAATCCGTCCGATTCAAATTATCAGGTGACACCTCCCTCATCTTCTGGCAAGTCAACAGCAACCCAACTCCCTCCTCTTAAAACTGTAGCTGGGTAAGCCTTTAAATCCTTTCTTCAAACGCGTTGCAAATCTTGAATAAGATGCTAAACCTCTTTTAATTTTGTTTGCAGAGCCAAAGCCAGACCCAGCAAGAAAACTCTGGTCAATAATCCGTCAGAAGACCAGGCGGTTTTTAAAGAAGAGCAAATAGATGAACCGGACCAAACTCGTGAACCGGAGGGTCCTCATCCTGAAGCTACCTTTTATGAACCGCCCCTTCAAGACCAGAATATTGATGAACAACCAGAAGTTGATCCTGTTGTGCCTGACACTGAATCGGCAGCTCCAAACCGAGCTAGTCCGGTGAGAGATACTGATACTCCATCATCACCTGCAAAAACTACTGAAGGCCAAGGAGATGATGTTATCATTACTGGCATGGGCCACAGCTCTCCTGGCCATCTTGTAATCTTGGCCAAACATAGCGCCAAAGAAGAGCGTGCTGCCATGGAGAAGGGTAAATGGAGCACTGATTTGTCAAGTTATGCTCATCTTAGCGCTGAAGAACTCCATTCCGGTTTTTTAAACCGTCTGCACTCAAACCGAGATTATGAGGCCGGTTTGGTAAACTTGATGAAGGAACGCTATGAGGTATTTTCATATCCCTTTATTTCTTGATTCTAAAGTTGAAACACTATCCCAAGTAGCCCCCAAGGGCCGTTTTATGATGTTAATCTTAAACCGGGACTTTGTAATACTTTTAATCCTCTCCTGCTGACCCTCAAAATGTCAGGTCCTTAGCGAAAACAAACCCGATACTTTACCAATGTAATTAATTAGCTTTCCTCAGTGTAGCCCCCAAAGGCCGGTTCAGCTTTGCGAGGTAATCCGGGTCTTGAATCCATGCGTCCGTTTTGAACAGATGTACATTAGCCCCCAAGTGTCAAGGATAATGCTTGCATTGTTCTGGAGACTTATAAAAGATGTATTGGTGATAGAGAAAATAGGCATCAGCCCCCAAGTACGAAGTGCATAATTTGTTATAAGCTTAGTACTTAGAAAATACTTATCCTGTTGTTGACATATCTTCGCTGTTATAGGCCGAGCTAAGCAATAGAGATGCCTGAACTGCTGATTTGCAAGAGAACGTGAAGTCCCAACAAGCAGAGGCTATGAAAGCCAAGGAGGAGCTGACCAAAGCCCTGAAAGCTATGGAAAAGCTAAAGGAGTCTTTTAACAAGGAACGTGCTGACTGGGAAACCAAAAAAGCCGGTTTAACCAAAAGAGCTGAGGATGCCGAAGCAGCCCTGAAGCCAGTTGTAGATGAACTAACTGGTTTGAAGCGGCAAATCAACGCCATGACGTCCACTGTATTTGGTAAGTATCTCCTTATGCTGTTTGTCCAATTCATGAGATCGTATTGTTTACCAGTTGGGCTGATATTAAACCATGACAGGCACTCGCATTACTCATCTGGGCGCTGATATGCGGATGAAGCTTAAAGCGGCTTACACCTTAATAGAACAACTTTACTCTGGATCCCAGCGTGCTATATGCACTGCAGCCTACAATAAACCGGCACCAACACTGATAAAGGAAACCCTTGAGAAGCTGACCATGCTACCATCCCGGATTACTGAACTGAAGAAGGCAGCCGCAAGAGCAGGAGCGCTGACCGCACTAATCCGGGCCAAAGCATGGATTCCGGATCTCGAAGCGGATGACATCATTAAAGGATATCCAGGTGTGAAGGAAGACGGTTCAAACTTCGACAATGATGATCTCCGAAGGCTGACAAAGGAGATGCGGCCAATAGCCAGCAAACTGGCAGAAGACACAGATTTATCTCATTTCCAGCCGGCTTATGACGCTGAAGGGAAGAGACAGCCTGCCGAAATCCATGAAGTCGAAGAACTTGTGCCTCCAATCCGTAAGCATACTTACGCTCCTGACATTAACCCCTCCAGCCTTATCCATGAAGAAGCCATGTTTCAAGCTTTAACCGGAATCGATTGGTTAACGGTTTATTTCCAGCGTCTGGGGAGGGATGAAGAAGAAGTGATTGCACCAAATGATCCTCAACCATCAAAACGTCCAGACGAAGCATCTTAAACCGGCCGCCGGTTTACCAGCTATTGTGTGCAACTGCTTAGAAACAATTATTCAATTGGAGCCGTTTTGAAGCTTCTTCTAATAGGATAGCAAAAAAACCCTTTATCTGTCATGCCATCGAGCATGTTTTGTGGTGCTTTGACATTATGAGAACTTGCTCCACTTTTGGAATTCATGTATGCATAATCCTTTATGTTCCTGCACATGAAAACTATGATATACCTCGTTGGCTGACCAACTGCTTGTATGGTAGAGGTAAAAACATTAATCCGGAGTGTTAATAACTCCTGGCCCTCTTGCCGGTTCATGTAGAAATCATATTGGGCTAAAAAGCCGTTGAGTTGTTTGTATAAGAATGGTGACATCTAGTCAAAACCAGACCGGAGCAGTTTGCTACCGGTTTGGAATCTGATCATGTACTGACAACTAAGCATTGAAAGTCAAGCCGGGTTTGTAATAAACACCGGTTTATCAGAAAATATTCATAAATCCCTTACCTAAAGATGTTAAAACAACAAACACAAAAGAAATATGCCAGGCTTTTCATGGGCTCCCAGGCCCTAAATTGAGGCTTTTCATGGGCTGCCAGGCCGCTGAGTTAAACCATTTTGCAAAGCCTTTTAAGATGGACCTCAATCTTTAACCAATCACCGTTTTAACTTTGACAAGTTTAGGGTCCATGGGATTGACTTGTCAAACGTTCGATGGGTCATACCAGGTTTACCTAGACGGAGTGGCTTACTTAAAGAGGCAGGATAATCCGGGGTTTTAGGTGAATACACCTGGCTTCCAAGCCTGGCTTGATAGCCTATTACAAGGGTTCAAAACTCATTGTTCTTTTAGAAGCAAAGAGCCCCCAGGTAACATGTGAGCTGTGCTCGGTGGTTACCTATGTTTGAGCTGTGCTTAATGCAACAGACCCTCTTTGGCTCCACATAATTTCCTTTTGGCTTAACGCCTATCAAGAGGTATAGCTATGGTGTGATATCAACCAAGCCCCCTAGTGATATCCCTTTGTGGTATTTAAACCGATCAAGAGGTGTAGCTATGGTTCAGATATGACCAAGCCCCCTAGTGATTGTCTTTATATCCGTGCGGCTGCAGAGACCGGTTTAACAAAACTCC